>NW_025109997.1:29668-73602 GCF_011392965.1 Frieseomelitta varia | reverse complement strand
AATTATTAATATTTATAATTTTATAAAATTCATAATATTATTTATAATATTTTATAAAATTTGTATTATTATTTATAATACTTTATAAAATTATTAATATTTATAATATTTTATAAAATTATTAATATTTATAATTTTATAAAATTTATAATATTATTTATAATACTTTATAAAATTTGTAATATTTATAATATTTTATAAAATTTATAATATTATTTATAATACTTTATAAAATTATTAGTATTTATAATATTTTGTAAAATTTATAATATTATTTTTAATATTTTATAAAATTATTAATATTTATAATTTTATAAAATTTATAATATTATTTATAATACTTTATAAATTTCCTCCAAAATAATCGACTACATTACCATATTACATTATAATAAATCTGTAACTCCTAAAGGTAATTCTAAATTCTCTATCGATAATTATTCAATACGTGTGATATTATAAATATAAAACTATACGAAGCATCCAAAGTATCTCATCACGAATGAAATAAAGCTCCGTTAAGTTTTCAGACTTGGCAAAAGTTAAACGAAGCAATTTCGTCGCATTTCGTGGGGTGCAGGGGGGGTGGTGGTGTACGAAACGTCGGCACGTGAGGCCTCTTCCGGCGCGGTGGATGGCGGCCAGCTGGTATGCGACTCCGTCGAGCCGCCATTCGCACTCATTTTCGTCGTTCCCCTTTTGGCGGGGCGCGCATACGCCGCAGGTCGAAAGTTCGTGCGACCGTGCTCGATTATTTTCAACCCGGAACGAGGCTGGCCTTTAGAAATTCCTTGACGTGTCTCGTCAGACACGACCCTATCTTCTGCATCTGGCTCGCAGAGGCTCTTATCGATCCGATCGTGATCGCTACGGGACCCGGGCGTAGAATGTCATTTGATTATATGCAGAATGCAAATGTTCACAAACGAGATGTTGCATTCTTTCTCGTGTTGGCGACTCGAAAACGAGAGGTACACGTGTCGTGATACACGACGGTGGATGTTTAACGCGACCGAATATGTTGATTATTCCGTTGTCGAGAGTGTGAAACTTGAAAATTGAGATCAGCCAATGATTCTGTTATATATCCTCGCTAATATCCGCGTACCAGAATATTGAACACTTGGTGGTACAACAGTGATTCGATTCGATATGCACGTCGCATTGTAATTGAGTTGCTCTCAGAGTATAGTATCGATTAAAGAGAACGCGTATAAGGAGGAGTCAGGAGGTTGAGCACTAAGCGGATCAACTTCAACGAAGGCGCAACGCTTGAAAAATACCGCCTGCCACCTCGTGTTTTTCTGGCCTAGGAATTATACCGACCTCGGCCTGCAAATGGATCAGCAGATAAAACGTTTCGATAAATCTTCCCGTCGTTTTGCATGTCAGTCGAAGATGGCGATGATTCGGGATTAATCGCGGCTCGTCACTCCTAATATAGCCAAGAATGGAGGAAAAAAGAAACGATGGTGGATCGGTGATGAACGATGTGATTAGTTACAAGATCTGTGGGTGAAAAACACACGGATGGAGCGAGGTGGCAACGCAACCGGACTGTTCTAGAGGACACCTATCTAAGGATAAGCGTCTCTGGCTCGAGTTACCATTACCTTACTTTATGCTCGAGCAGGAATAAAGAAATCTCATCAAAATTTCATGAGGTTCGTGGCAGGAACAGCGATCTTTTTTTCTTTCTTGTTTTTACAGCCATCGAGTACTGTGCCTGTCAGGTGATAACGAGACATTCGTTTTTCATTCGTTTAACACGCGAAATTGTTATTGAGAGACTTTAATTCGAGGGTGACGCGTAGAATTTTCTGAGCACAAGCTTATTAATTATTAGAAATTTGACTATCATTTTGGCTGTCATCTTTGAAGAATACTTTTATATTTGAACTGAAAGCACGTTTGAATTAAATGGTCCTGAATTAATTGTAAAACTGTCTACCAGTAGTAGTTGTTTCTTTAAGTACAATTACACATCTCACTAATTTACGTAAAATTACGTACTAACTAAATTACATAACCACTTAGAAGTCTCTTTCAAAAGTATACTAAAAGCACAAAATTTTATCAAATCATTCTGAATTGATCGAATATATTCATAATTGCCATTTTTAACAGCATTTCTTCGTCTGAGAATGGTTACATTGGTAAAATTGGGACACAACTCAAGAAATAATTATACTATCCTAACCTAATTGACCATCAATCGTCTTCATGCGATTTCATGTTTTCGTGAACAGAATTGCAAAGACAAAGACTAGCCCTGAATTAAATCACCAAATTTCCCATAAAAATTCGCAGTCGACCACGAAACCATATCTTACCATTTTTCATCCTCGAACCTAACCTCTCAAAACTTCGTTGAAAACATTATGAATTTAAAAGCATTAGAAAATCAGCGATCGAAAATATTCATATAATTTCATATTTTTATGAATAAAACTGAAGAAACAAAGGATTGTCCTGAATTAAATCTCCAAATTTCTCATGAATGCACAGTCGACAATCATGAAATTATCTTTCATTCTCAGAATAAGTTTTCGAAACAATTTCCTCAAAAATTCGCTGAAACATTTAAAAATATCAGAAAATCAGCAATTAAAAATATTCACGTGATTTCATTTTTCTTTTTTTTTTTTTTTTTTGACTAATCACGAAACCATCTTTCACTATCTTTCATTCTCCGAACATGCTTTCGAACCTAACCTCTCGGAACGATTCTCTCAAAAATTCGCTGAAAAATCTAAAAGCATCAGAAAATCAACAATCAAAAATATTCACGTAATTTCATATTTTCGTGGACAGAATTGATGAAATAAAGAATTAAGAAATAGTCATGAATTAAATTCATAAACGTACAATCGATTAGTCCCGAAACCATCTTTCATTCTTCAAACGAGCTTTCGAACCTAACCTCTCGAAACGATTCTCTCAAAAATTCGCTGAAAAATCTAAAAGCATCAGAAAATCAACAACCAAAAATATTTCATATTTTCGTGAACAAAACTGAAGAAATAAAGAATTAAGATACAAAGAAATAAAGAACTAAGAAATAGTCATGAATTAAATCCATAAACGTACAGTCGACCACCATCTTTCATTCTCCAACCAATCTTTCGAACCTAACCTCTCGAAGCGATTCTTTCAAAAATTCGCTGAAAACTCTAAAAGCATCAGAAAATCAACAACCAGAAATATTTCATATTTTCGTGAACAAAACTGAAGAAAGAATAAAGAATTAAGATACAAAGAAATAAAGAACTAAGAAATAGTCATGAATTCATAAACGTACAATCGACTAGTCGCGAAGCCATCTTTCATTCTCCAAACAAGCTTTCGAACCTAACCTCTCGAAGCGATTCTTTCAAAAATTCGCTGAAAACTCTAAAAGCATCAGAAAATCAACAACCAGAAATATTTCATATTTTCGTGAACAAAACTGAAGAAAGAATAAAGAATTAAGATACAAAGAAATAAAGAACTAAGAAATAGTCATGAATTCATAAACGTACAATCGACTAGTCGCGAAGCCATCTTTCATTCTCCAAACAAGCTTTCGAACCTAACCTCTCGAAACGATTCTCTCAAAAATTCGAAAGACCAGTCCCGAATTAAATCCCGAATTATTTCCCACGAATCCATGGCACGGATCAGAGAATCAGTCGATCGAAAACTAGAGAGAGAGTGTAGTCGGTGAATTGCATTTCGCAATCGCGCGGCGTGTTCCTGATGGCTATTGGGATATTTCGGAAGCGGCCTTCGGCGAAAAGCGACCGGTCGCGTCGCGAGATACGCCTTCAGCCATATACGGATCGGACACGGTGGCGCTAATAGGAAGTGTATCCTTGCCAGGTGATCCGTTCGCGGCCACCGCGGCCGATTCCTCTGAAAAAATACTGCCATCTAGGGGAGTCCTAAGGACCGCGTTCGCTGCCACCGTCGCGTGTCCTCCAGCCCGGCCGTAGGAATCGCGGGCAATTCTTAAAATTAGTCACGCGGTCACCGCCGTCGCGCGAAGGACGAACCAGATGACTCGCACGTTCTCGCGCGTGCTTTAGGACCCGCGTGTTTCTTTTCTACCAGTTTTGGTACTTAGTTTCACGCTTGTGCAACGCCTTTCCCCCCGACGTCGAAGGTTTCCTTACGATACTTGGTCATTCCTTGTTTCTTTTCTCTCTCTCTTCACTTGAAAACTTCGACACTTGAACGACCAGCTCGGCTTTGGAAGTGACATAAAAAAAAAAAAAAAAAAAAAAAGAAGAAAACACGAAGTAAGAGGGTTTCTAGGTGAAGACATTAGGTGAAGGTTATTTTGGCCAGAAGGATGTTGGAGCCGAGCCAGGTAATTTTCCTTGCTGTTCACCTAATTTGGTCGCGGACCATTTGCAAGCGATCTACAATTGGAAATGAGCTGCTCAACTTGGTTATTATTATTGCCATGATAAAGAGCATGCAGCTTCTACTCAAACTTTTTTTGGTTATTCTCGAACGTAGCTGTCGCAATTTTGAGCTATACGAAAGACCATGGTGCATTTTTTATTTAGTATTATATTATGTTAGTCAGATTATCATTGATGTAATAAAGAGTATGTAACTTCTGCTCAATCATAGGAACATTTTTTTCTCAAATAATTTTGATACTCTCAGACGTAATTGTCACAATTTTAAATTATAATGAAGACCGTAGTGTAAGATATAGTATAAGAACAGGAACTGGATTGTATAATTTATTTAGTACATTATTAAAATTATTATTGGTATAATAAGAAAACTACAACTTCGACTCAACATTTGTTCGAATAATTTTGGATATTCTCGAATGTATCATTTTAAATGATACTATAAACAAGAACAGGCTGATTTATACAATTATTTAGTGTATTCAGGATTGTTTTACTTATTTAGTATATTATTAAGATTATCATTAATGTGTTGGTCACAGCAAAAAGAACATAACTTCTACTCAACCCTAAGAAATCTTCTCAAGCGTGATTATCGTAATTTCAAACTATATAATAAACGAAAACAGGCTGGGTTATATATAATTGTTTAATACGTTTACGACCATATAATTTATTTAGCATACGTGTTGAACGACAGGAAACGTTTGTTCAAGTGATTCCGATATCCTCAAGCGTGATTATCATAATTTCAACCTGTACTAAAGAACTATAGTAGACAAGAGTAGATTGCGTAAATTTATTTAGTACGTTATTAAAACGCGGAGCGGTTAAAAGTATAATGTCGTTCGAGGTATGTCTGTTTGGCGTGTTACGCGAGCAGAGTGGCCGCGACTGTGGAAAGGCGGCCCCGACGAAGCGCTCTTTAACGAGTGTAAAAATTACTGGCACATAAATTCATACTGCGGTTTACATACCTGGTAGCTAAAAGTTACACCGAAAGGCATTAAGGCTGGCGCATGCGCGTAACGCCTTGCACGCCGCGTTATTGAAACTGAACTTCAATCCCTCGCGTGTAAAACATTGTTACAGTTCGAATTTGAAGCTGAGCATCGCGCAACTCGATCATTTCCAGATAATTGTAAAAACTATGCACGATCAAGGTTTCTACGGACATAATTAAAAATTGGTAGGAAGAAAATTTCTTTCTTTCTTTTTTCTTTTTTATTTGGAGATAAATATAATATATATATATTATAATTATTATATATATTATATATATAATTAATATATATATAGATAATATATATATATTTGGATAATAAATATAATATATATATATTATAATTATATATATATTATATATATATTTGGATAATAAATATAATATATATATTATAATTATTATATATATTATATATATATTTGGATAATAAATATAATATATCTATTATAATTATTATATATATATATATATATAGATAATATATATATATTTGGATAATAAATATATATTATAAATATATTTGGATTATATATATATATATATATATATATATATATATATATATATATATATATATATTATATATATAATATATATATTATATATATTATATATATATATATATATATATATATATATATATATATTATAAATATAATATATATATTATATATATTATATATATATATTATAAATATAATATATATATAATAGGAGATAAATATAATATATATATTATAATTATTATATATATATATATTATAAATTTAATATATATAATGTATAGAGGTAGTACAGAGAAGATAGACATTGTTGTCGGGTGGTGGCGCTAGTTTGATCTGAACTGCAGCGACCTCTACTTCGAAGAATTTAAATCAACATCTATGTTAAATCGTTCCGTCGAGATGTGTATTTAATATAAACAATAGAATATTTAAAAAATTGTTAGTAATTTTATTATCACCATGGGAATGTATGCATATCACCATGGTAATGTTAACACACACTTGTATATATTGCAACCATAGTAGAAATTATTTATTCGTTATTTAACTTCCATTATTTAATCCTCATTAAATTATTAGTAATTATATGTATATATTTTGTTATATTGATAATATTTTCATATAAACAACTGAAATTAATTACGGAGTTATTATTTATTTGTAGTGATGTTAATTTATTTATCATCTCAGTAATCACTCGCAGAACTTTAAGTTTCGGAGAGCGAAACATTTCGGGAAATATATATAGACTCGATTGAGAGAAAAGCTGCACGATCGATGTTGACAAAGTGAAGACAATTAAAAATACTGCAGTCAGTGTTGCAGTTTGAATATCTTATGCAATTTTCGCGTAAGAAATCCTATACGAGGAACTTCCTGTATCCTCGAGACTCTTAGGCTTAGGCGACCACCGGTCGAGAAGAAACGCGCGTTTGTTACATTGAAGCTCGCCCGAACAGCGGCAAAAAGGAAGCTGGAGCTCATTACGCTGCGCCAGGTTACACGTTTTCCCAAGTACTAAGTATCCCTAAGGTGGCAAGAAACGGCCGGTCGCGAGTCCTCGCGGTGGACACTGGGATAGAAGGAGGAAAGGACGTGGCGACACGTTCGAATCAAGAGATCATTTGAGGCCACGCGCGACTCTCCTGGGCAAAAAGTTCCGCGTCGTTGCATTGGGAATCGTCGTGTCACGACGTGCCATCGTAATTATCGCGACAGTGGTACGGAGAGAATTAATTACTTAGATTGCCGGTTAAATGGAAACTTGTTTCATTCACTTAATTACCCCTCCCATCATATCACAGCTTACAGACACTTTGGATATATTCGGACGGGAGGGCTTTTGGAATGTGAAGTCTCCTAAAAATTGAAGATCAATATCATTGATGATCAATGAATGCTTCAATTGAAGAATAAGGATTAAATATTTCATCAATAAAATATGAAATTTTTAATGAAGGATAACAAATTATTAATAAAATAAATATTTATGGAATTAATGTTCAGATAATTTCAATTATATGATTTTTTTAATAATGATAGAATTTAAAAATTTATTTAATATTAAATCTATAATAAGATGTAATGTTAACGAAATAATTGTAACAGTAAATAATATAATAAAATTATGAAATGAAATTAAATTATCTGAATATAAAGAATTTGAGTGTCTTGAAATGTAATTATATTTCATGTTGAAATTTGAACGAAAAATTGAACGAAATAGAAGTGTAAGTGTAACTGACATTGTATTTTCAAATTGATTGTTTATACGTATACCTAATGCAAATATATATTTATACGCAATTATTTAGAGTTATCAATCTTCGTATATATATATATATATATATATATATATATATCTAGCAATGATCACAAACAAAATAGAAGTATAAGTAAATTATTTTATTGTATGCTGATATTATATCTTCAAATTCATTACCTACACAATATAAGTGTTTATTTATACGCAATTGTCCAGAATTATTCATTTTCATCTATATTTCTAGCAAAGATCACAAACTATGTTTTCAATATTATTATGTTCTCAAATTAATTATCTATACAATATAAATATATAAATATATATATATACACAATATAAATAAATAAATATATATATATAATGGTTACTGTGCTAGGTTCCTTTTTTTTCTTGTTTCATTATAAATTTAATACATTTTCATTTACGAAAATGTAAGCGATTTCATGTATTTAAAGTAAATTAAACCACTACATGTTAAACTACGTTAAAATATAAATTTTAATTTAAATTGACAATTATAACGAGATTGCGAATTTTTGTGTATTTAGCAGTTTAAAATATTAGAAATATTAAACAATGTTTAAACAATTATAGAAGAAAATTTATTGTTTAATTGTTACAAATAAATTATTGGAAATATTTGATAATGTTTAAACAATTGTAAAAGAGAATTTATTGTTTAATTGTTGCAAATAAATTATTAGAAATATTAGATAATGTTTAAACAAGTAGAATATTCAGAAATATTATTTAAAAACTCACTCCTAAATTTTGATCGATGTGCACGCGACGAAAGTTCGATTGATAATGAGTCTCCGTACCGCTGAAGGTTAATCTAATGTTTCGATCGTCAATGACCCGGAACTGTTGATAATTTTTTCTTTTAGTATTTCGAAACAGTTTCTCTATTATACTAATCAATAGTTTTTAGATTTCTATCGTAAAGTTACACTTTTATAAATATGTTACAATGTCAAATGTAATAATTTAATAATTTTTTTGTCTATAACTAGCTAAAACGAAATTTACACTTTCATGATATTAATTATTAAGTTACAACTGCACTATTAACATATAAGCACAGCATATAAAAATTGTCGTTTGTTTATTGTTTCAGACAGCAAAAAATATATGTATCGTGTAACTATCTTTTCCGTTATTGTAAATAAAATAATCTAATTATTATAAATGAATTAGTGAAAGTATGAAATAATGCTTGGGGATTTAATCACTGATTCAATTGTTATAAATAGTTAAAATTGTTAAATAATATACAAAATTATCATCGAAATGCATTATTTTGTAGTTTGAATAATTCATTTGAAAGAAATTATTTTATTTCTACAATATTTCTAGACGTTATTTAATAATTTTCACAACTTTTCTATCAAACGATTAAACAATTAAATAAATTACTTTATTCAATAATTCAAAGTCATTTCTCTTCAATACATTGTTCAAGATTGTTATAAATTATTAGTTAAATATTTTAAGTAACACTTAGAAACGTTACAGAAGAGAATTTATTGCTTAATTGTTGCAAGTAAATTATTAGAAATATTAAATAATGTTTAAACAATTAGAATATTCAGAAATATTATTTAAAAATTCACTGCGAAAGTTTCATCTTATTCAACTTATAATGACCTTTTCCCAGCTAGACTTTCAGATAAAGTCAGTGATGCACAGCAGATGGTAATCTTTGTCAACGCTTCCGAAAACACTTTTTCTATTCAGCAATCTGCAATTTTACAGTTTTATTGCTTCATAGCCTCCATTAATTTAAGGCAACAATAAATACTGTAATTTCTATATTTTTTACAAAGTGAAACTACGTTTGCACGGTTAGTTTCTTACAATTTCTGTTGACATACACATATATACCCCAATATCTTTACCTATACTCCTATTAACGATCACAAACAAAATATAAATAAATTTAATTATGTACAATTTATTAGCAATAACAGATTAGTGAAATATTGAACGTCTGTTTCCAAATTGAATACAAAAGGGACAAGAGGTCAACTGAAATGGACATCGCCCTTTAAAAAAAAATACGAATTACAAACTAACAGACGAGTTGATTGATTTATTGTTTGGAAATTCTCTCCCACCCCCCAAGTGGGAGAAGCTGATTTACTTTCTCGCCAGAGTGTGTCCCATTGCTCCCGTTTCTCGTGACTAAACCCCCCCTCCCGATATATGTGCAACGTGGAATCCTCCTTTAGAAAATCTCGCGGTTTTATTTTTTTCCTGCGGCTAACGATCGCGATAGCGATGAAGAGAAGAGAAGGACGAGGAGGTGGCAGAAGTGAAAAAACGACGGAAAGCAGGCGGCTGCTCTGGCCGCTTTCTTGCGATCGGTGCCCTTCAATTACCCGAGCAGTGTATTTTAAGAAATCGCCGCCTCACCCCCCTTTTTCCCGAACAGCATGACTTTTCGCATTCCTCTCGATTAATACATGGATACACGGAGATACTGCCTTCGCGGCCGCGTACCGTTAAATCGAAATAAAAGGGAGCGAGACGGGGTGGGGGAGGAGTGAACGTTCGTCAGGACGGAGGAGCGATAATTGGCACTCGGGGTTTGAGGCTCCTCGTGGCTCGGTCGAGTGCCATTACAACCCGCGAGCCCTCGTGCATCGCGACAAATGAGGCGAAACGCTGGCCAGGTCTTCCCCGAGCAAATAGCCCGAGAAAGTTTCCGTATCTAGCCGGCTTCTTTGGTGGGCCGCCATTTCAGGGATGGCCAGTTCGTTCGTCCGCGATTCGGGAACGTTTTCAAAAATATGGGACGAGCACAAGGAAAACTATAACAATAACGGTAGTATCGGTTATTACAATTCATCTGTAGTTGTAACTTTAGTTGTGTTTGAATGTAACAGATGTGCAGAAGCTAGGTGTAGCCATATTTTATTTTTCAAAGCCCCCCCACCAATTTTGTAGATACTGTAGATGATGATTAATCTCGATCATGGTGCTACAAATTTAAATGATAACGTCATATTTAATTTTGACAATTTATGTAAAAATATTGTCAATGTAACAAAATATATATTGACTAAAAATATTTAATGATTAATGATGAATGATGAATATACAATACAGTAATATATATATAAAAATGTATAATACAATATATACATATATAATTAATTTAAATAATAACGCCATATTTAATTTTGACAATTTATACAATAAAATATTGTCAATGTAACAAAATATATGTTGATTAAAAATATTTAATAATTAATGATGAATGACAAATATACAATACAATAATATATATATAAAAGTATAATACAATATATATATATAATTAATTTAAATAATAACGCCATATTTAATTTTGACAATTTATGTAAAAATATTGTCAATGTAACAAAATATATATTGACTAAAAATATTTAATAATTAATGATGAATGATAAATATACAAATCAATAATATATATATATAATTAATTTAAATAATAACGCCATATTTAATTTTGACAATTTATATAAAAATATTGTCAATGTAACAAAATATATATTGACTAAAAATATTTAATAATTAATGATGAATGATAAATATACAATACAATAATATATATATAAAAATGTATAATACAATATATATATATATAACTAGTTTAAATAATAACGCCATATTTAATTTTGACAATTTATATAAAAATATTGTCAATGTAACAAACTATATATTAACTAAAAATTAATGATGAATGATAAATATACAATAGAATAATATATATATATAAAAATGTATAATACAATATATATATAAATTATTGTAAGTTAATATTACTATCTGCAGATTGTTAAATCTCACTTTGCGAATATTTAAATTAAATCTATTGAACTTTTTTCTTTTTTTTCGTTTTTTCCGGTGGAGTCTTCATCCTCCTGCAAGCTTCAATTTCGATTCTATCTCTTTAGGATTCGTTCTAAAATTGCGATCCAGCAATTCCTGTACACTGACGCGTCTAATTTAGTTTATTGCGAGCCGAACGAGCCTCCAGTGGTTTTTCGCGACGAAGTCTCGGGACAGCGGAGAATAACAGAGAGCGACGATATTGCCGCGGCGTGACGACGATCGAAGCCAGCGATCCATGGACCACGGTGCCGATATTACGAACAGTTTTGCGGCATCAAGGCCGCCTCCTTACTCGAGATCTTGTCTCTCACGATGACTCACGCCTAGGCTGGCTGTTGCCTCGCCGTGGCACTCTCTCTCTCTCTCTTCCTCTCTCTCTCCTCTTAAATCGCCAGAGTACGGAAAGAAGCGAGCGACAACGACAACAACAACGACGACGACGACGACAACGACGACGGTTAAATAGAGATCGAGAGACCAAGCGAGGAAAAAGTGAGAGCGGTTCTCCAGGCGAGCTTTACACGTTTAACATAGTTTATAGACACATCGTGCATCTTAACCGTTAGATCTAACGTTGTTGGATCGATTATGAAACGGACCCTGAGCAGGAAGAAGCTTGGCTGTCCTCCGGGTGAGCAACATAATGTTAGTCCAGATACTTTGGCAATTCGAGTGTTTCTTACTGATGGTCGAATCATTTAATTTAGGGATGGCAAGAGTTCAAGGCAGGAATTGGATCGAGAAAAATCGTCAGGGATCGATTTAATTTTGGCAAAGCAATGGTTTTTTTTTTTTCCTTCTTTGAATTTGAATGTTGAACATGCAGAAGCTGTATCGATCAGCTCCGACAGTCAATAGAAAACATAGGGAAAATATGTTTCTCTTCATGGTTATTTGTTTCATTTGTTAATAAACTCAGTAATAAAGTTCAATCAATTATTTCTTTTTAACATGGAGAAGAATTTTTTTTTGCATCAAACTGCAATATTTTCTCAGTATTTTTAAGCATATTTAAATGAATTTTTTTCTCGTTATTTTTAAGCGACCCGGGCAAAGCAAATGACAAGTTTGTTACTTCTCAATCATTTCCATCCAGCGATATCGTACCGACGTGTTCAAAAGAAAAAGAGAACGACGAATTATTGTACACGGTTCGGTCACTCGTTACGGTCAGCGCGAGCCAGTTGCCAGCGCACGGGGTTAAAACGAGTTGAACGCTAATCGCCAGACTGCCGGAATGTTTAGGCAAATGTATTTTTATATGCCTATTCTGTGTGCACGGAAAAATACGCAAACATGGCGCACGTTCAAATATGCAAAATGATGTAACAACGAATATAAAAAATAATTCTTTGTACAAATAATAAATGAAAAAATATGCACGGACAAAAAATATACGAATATACGAAAAGTAGATGAAACATCAAATAATAAATAAAACATCCACAGTTATATATTTAATCACTCTAGTCCAGATATACTCAAATCAAAGAGTGAAGTTGATCAATTTGGCTTACAAATAATAACTACTACCATTATTATTATTATTATTATTATTTTTTACAAAAAGAGCGAGTTTTCCGCGAGAACGGTGAAGCGAAACTCACGTGATTGCAAAATCCTCCGACGATGATAATCTCCGGAGTGCCGCGCGATTGCTTCCTGATGGGAAATTGGAGCGGGATTTATTTGGCACCGCGTTTATTTTCAACGGTTGTAAACAAGGCTGTCGTTGATTCGCGATTACGCGGAAAGGTGAAAGTCGCGATTAGCGTTCACCGGGCTCGCGTCGGACCTCGGACTAATCGAAGCCCGGATCGAGAGTGCCCACTTGAACGAGTGGGCGAGGACATTATCTGTCGAACTTTGCGAATTTCAGCGAAAAATCCTCGTCGTCGATTCGTCAATTTTTATCTCTACAAATAGGTGAAATCTTTCAGAATTTATGGCGGTGTTGCAAGCATTGCAGGCAGTGAAATTTAGGCACGAGTGAACGTTTAAAAAATTGGCGTTCACGCCAGGCACTTCACTTCAGCAGCAAAGGAGCAAACCAAAAAATGGGCAAACTGTAATTAAAAATTAAAATTAATATTAACATTAACATTATTATTAATGTATAATATTAATATTAATACTAATACCAAAATTAATATTAATATTAATGCTAAAATTAATATTAATATTAAACATTATTATTAATGTATAATATTAATATTAATACTAATAGCAAAATTAATACTAATATCAAACTTCGGCAATATTAATGCCAATACCAATATTAATACTAATACCAAACTTTGGCAATATTAATGCCAAAATTAATACTAATACCAAAATTAATATCAATATTAATGCTAAAATTAATATTAATATTAACATTATTATTAATGTATAAAATTAATATTAATACCAATACCAAAATTAATATTAACATTATTATTAATGTATAATATTAATATTAATACTAATACCAAAATTAATGTTAATATCAAATTTTGGCAATATTAATGCCAATACCAATATTAACACTAATACCAAACTTTGGCAATATTAATGCCAAAATTAATACTAATACCAAAATTAATATCAATATTAATGCTAAAATTAATATTAATATTAACATTATTATTAATGTATAAAATTAATATTAATACCAATACCAAAATTAATATTAACATTATTATTAATGTATAATATTAATATTAATACTAATACCAAAATTAATGTTAATATCAAATTTTGGCAATATTAATGCCAATACCAATATTAACACTAATACCAAACTTTGGCAATATTAATGCCAAAATTAATACTAATACCAAAATTAATATCAATATTAATGCTAAAATTAATATTAATATTAACATTATTATTAATGTATAAAATTAATATTAATACTAATACCAAAATTAATATTAATATTAATACTAATACCAAAATTAATATTAATATTAATACTAATACCAAAATTAATATTAATATTAATGCTAAAATTAATACTAATACCAAACTTTGGCAATATTAATGCCAATACCAATATTAATACTAATACCAAAATTAATATTAATATTAATGTTAAAATTAATATTAATATTAACATTATTATTAATGTATAATGTTAATATTAATGCCAAAATTAATATTAATGCTAAAATCAATATTTTTATTACAAATCGGAAAGTTTTCTTTTTTTTTTTAAATATTTTGAGACTTTCAAATTCGTTTGCGTCAATTTTTAACGTTCAATTTCGATCGCTACTCTCGCAGTCGTCGTCCGTGCGCGGACGTGACTGAGAACAAGCGAAGGAAACTGATCGTGAGAGAAAGGAAAGCAAAATTGTTCGATCCTCGTTGTTGCTGGTCAAATCCGAGGCGCGTGGATCGCGGCAAAAAGGCGGGAAAGTACCGAAGGTTGTCCGCGGAATTTCGACAAGTGACAACGACACAGGCATACTGATTTTGCGAAACGAAACGCGGCGGTTCCTGCGTTATGGCGGACGATACGTCTCGCGGACGTGGCCTCGCATGCGAATGCTCGTTTGTCCGTAAGATTATCCATACGGTGTGCTTTTCTGTACGCGAACTGTGGCCGCGGTTTAAATTAAATTTACTTAAAAAAAAGAACTAGAACTATTAATAAATAGGACAAACATTTAATTTCTGATATATATTTATTTATTTAATTTCTAATTATATTTATTTATTTAATTACTAATATATATTTATTTTTTTTTATTTTACAAAAAAGAAAAATAATAATACATGTAATACATGTATATTTAGATCATTTACTTTCGAGATAATTAAAATTATGAAAATAAATTAATTCACCCTGACGACAAAAGGTATAAAATAAATTTTACTTATTCATTCTCATTACTTTGAGCTATTAATAATATTATTAATTTTTAATTGTTACTGAAATATATCTTTATTATAATACTTTATTTAATTATATTGATTTCAAATTATATATATATATTCATATGTGATTGAAACCAGTTTCAAATTCGTTCCAGTTCAAATTTTTTATATAATAAAAAATTTCAAATTAATTGAAACAATTTTTTATTAATTTAATTTCAATATTTTACTTTATATAAAATATTACTAATTTATTTAAATTAAACTTTATTCTAATTTAATTTAAAATATTAAAAAATTAATCTATGTTTTCATCAAAATATATACTTTCGTTATTTATTTGTAAAAATAATTTTGTTAATATATTTTATAACTTTAATTAATTATCGTTCGTAGTTTCGTTCCTTTCCCTTTCTCTTGTTCAAAATACGCGCGCGCGCGCGCATAGAAGTGGCATTGCAGGTCACAGTTTAAAGTAGAAGATGTACAGTCATTGTCAGACCTACTTGGCAACTCCTCGCCACCGTGTTTCTCTTTTTACACCAATTAATCCTTTCACTGTCAGTCAAAACAGAATAACTCGCGTCACGCTTCGTCTTTCGTTTTTTTTCCTTTACTTCCACGAACGGACCATTCTCAAAATATCATTTATTTGCCAAAGTTGTTGTTGTATCTCAGAACAGTTGTATCTCAGTTGTTTGATGAAAATCAATATGAACATTATTCGATAATGGTATTACGCATGCGTTTTTTAATTCCCCATTATCTCTAGGGAGATTAATTGGATTTCGATTCATCAGTGATCGGCAATAATTCAGTTTATTTCCCCGTTCTACTCGGAACTGAAGTATTCCTTTCGACTGCAATCGTAAATCTAGTATTAACGAGACAATAGAGAATCCTTCGCGTCGGGAGGGACAATAAGAAGTTACACCTTTCTAATGAATCATCTCGTTCTGTTGAAACTTCGTCTAGAAGAAATAGCAAATACCGAGTATGTAGAAAATGTGCTTACACTAATCATTAGACTTTAACTTCGTTCAAGAATTTACGACGTTCCTGTTATTACAACCTGTATCAATCGTCCACTTAGCTTTTTTTCTTTTTTTTTTTTTTTTCTTTTCTAAAGGTAGAAAAGTTTTGATGCTATTTATTTTTTCGTTCCTCATAGTTATAAAAATCAGAATCTATCATTGACAAGACAATTAAGAATCTAGAACTTATCGCGAGATGTATCGAAGGAGATAACAAGTTGCACGTTCCCGTCATATTTAATGAATCATCTTGTTTAATGAACGCGCTATGCACACGTATTAAACACGATTGCTTAGAACGTCAATTAATCAATTCTGAATCACGATTAAAACATCGTGATTGTAAGTCGCTCTTTGTCGCCATTTTCCTTGTTTCGGCTAACGAACGGGCGATATTTATATAATTATTTGTAAATCTAGAGAACTTGGAAATTATTTGATATTCAGTGCAAAAACTTTCGTGTTAAATACGACAGAGACAAGGATATTATTGAAAACTGGGTTTTCATTTTCTGGACTTCCACGATCCTCTCTCATTTCTCAATTTTGACAAAATCCCTGGTGTTGTTAAATTTAAAAAATCTTACTTATTTCATGCGTTCGTTACTGTTGAACATTTTGCCGATAAAAGGATGTTGAAGTGATCAAAACAGTATAGTACAGCGATTGGTATCGAGTATAGATCCAGATTAAAATTTTTATTTTAAGCCAAGGTTTAGGTTTGCTTGTGTACAGAATAAAATGATTCGCCAATAGGTTTTTCTTCCTGTTAAAGCTAATGGTCAAGTTATTATAGACGTCTGCTGTTACAGTGTGATTTTCATCTTAGCGTTCAGAGTTCACACGACTCTTCCACTTGATATTCTTTCACCCTGATTTCTCGATAATTCGTTGATAAAACATTCCAATTCATTTCACTCGCCGACCTAATACATGGATCGTCACTTTCTATAGAGTCGCTGGGCACTAGATTGGAGAGACGGCCTTGCGAAAGACAAATCGCAGGTAGCCGCGATATTGTATACGTACAACCGGATATAATATACAGGGTGTTTCGTAACTTGTGGGAGCTGATTGTACGTCTAAAACTAATGAAAAAAAGTCATATAAATATATGTCCTGTCTGTCTTCGTTTATGAGATACAATGAATTTTATAAACAGAGCAAACTCTAGTAAGCTAGTTTTACCAGGGATGGTAAATATTCAACTTTCATAATAATCATAATTGGGACGAAGAAAGCCCACACGTTATTGTGCATTCAAGACATCAACGCCAGTTTAGTTTAAACGTATGGGCAGGAATGATTGATAAATTTTTAATTGGACCTTTTTCTCTCGATGGGAAACTAACAGGCACAAAGTACGTTGATTTCTTGAGCACGCGTTTACACGAAATATTAGAGGAAGTTCCAAGTCGATATTAGACTTCGTATGCGGTTTGTGCATGATGGAGCTACGCCGCATTTTAGCCGAGTGGCCAGGCAATTTTTAAATCAACACTTTGCTAATAAATGGATTGGTCGTTGAGGTCCTATTTGCATGGCCTGCTCGTTCTCCGGATTTGAATCCATTAGATTTTCATTTGTGGGGACATTTAAAATCTATTGTATAGGCAACATCGATTGAACATGCTGAAATACTACGAAATAGAATAGAGCAAGGCTTCCGACAAATTCGAGAAACACCAGGAATGATAGAGAGTGTAACCAGATGAATGACAAGACGCGTGGCAGGATTGTCTTCAAATGCAACGTGGTCATTTCGAGCATCTTTTTGTAAAAGTAATTAAAACAGAGAATTCATTATATCTCATAAACGAAGACAGATAGGACGTATATTTACATGACTTTTTTTCATTATTTTCGGGTACCACAAGTTACGAAACACACTGTATATATACGTATGATACGTTCGTAGGCATCGTGGGCAGCCTTGCCGCGACGTCCATGTCGGAAAACACCTGTATTTCAACGGCCTAGAGCAGCAGATAATCGTTTACGTTTCTTCCGCGAAACGTTGCGAAACGATTGTCCACCGGTAACCTGCAATCGGCATCCAGATGCATGGTCGAACGTCACCGACGACGTTGTCATCAGACGACAAAACTCGACCATTTGTTACCGAGACTAGCCAACGACTAAGTTAGTTTCAACGAAACGTCGACTTCGAAAAATATTTCTGTTCCACGTGGAATTTTCGGATTTTCACCGGGGGGGGGGATTGTTCAATGCTAGCGAAGTTGCTCACTAGATTGAAATTGGGGTTGAATTGTTAACGAAACTAAAAAACTCGTGTAAGAGAGACTCTGAGAATCTGTATTTTTCTAACAAGTATAACGAGGTACATTCAACTTCAAACAATTGTGACTACACTGGAAAATTTATTATTTCGTTGTTAAAAAGTTTTACTTTCTTAAATGGAGACGAGTAATTTCAGTGTCAAAAAGGAGACATTTAATGGAGACAGATTTGAGGTACATTCAACTTTAAACAATTGTGACTACACTGGAAAATTTATTATTTCATTGTCAAAAAAGTTTCACCTTCTTAAATGGAGACGAGTAATTTCGACGGCTATCGAGAATTTGATTGAAGTTGTTTCAAAACGTGTATTTATTATTTTTGATAAAATCTCGCGAATCCTTGAGCGATCGAATATGAAGCGGTCTCCAAGATCTTGAGAGAAAATATTCTTTGCTCTTAGCAATCTTTATCGAGACGTCCGACAGTTTTTCATTTTCTTTCGCTGACGAATTTACGGACGATAACTCCGTAGGGTGCATTTTTATCAACGGCGGAGCCGTGGTTGTGTTGGTGTTCGACACCACCCGTGGCGAGAGGCGGATTCTAAAAAACGCGAGACGGCCGCGGCCAAAGGAAGGAAGGAAAAAGCGGTCGTTGCCAAAAAAGACGCGCCTGTATCAGATACACAATCGATGCTACGGGAAAAATAAGGTACACGGATGAGCTCATTATCGATTCGGCATCGGAATTGCTCAATTTGCCCTTTCTGGGGCCCACATATACCTTTGCTCGACATAAATGCCTCGAGATAATATCGTGTAAAGATGTTGTCTTATTTGTAATTTCTGTCCCGACATACAAAGTCCCGCGCTTCTTTTCCCCGATGAGAAATGCTCGTTTGTATCTACAATACGGTACAAAAGTTGGCAATCGATTCTAATGTATTTGTGGCTTTTGAAAGAAAATGAAATTAAAAGTAATCCTAATAATTTTGGAACTTTTTTCTAGATGTGCTTGTTTTCGAAATATATTCACATATTTGTTCTTTACTTTTACAACACAACTTTACTTTACATAACAATCCTTTTTTTTTTTTTTTGTTTGATGGATTAAGAATGACTTTATGGATTATTGAATTCATTTTATATAAAATTATTCTTGAAATTATTTTATATATAAATTATTTCTTGAAATTATTTTATATATAAATTATTTCTTGAAATTATTTTATATATAATAAAAAGACAATCGTAATGCTTCGTTTGAAAAATATGAAATTTACAGAGATATCTTGAATAAATATAAACTAGTAAGTGCAATCTAATCTGCAGCAACATTTTATGGAAATTCAAATTCTTCTTTTCTATCGAGAAATCTAAATTTTCGCTTGATAACTGATTCCAAATTTTTGGAAACTGGTAGTTTTAACACATACCATGTGTCTGTACTATATTTGTGATAAAAGAAATAGTGTAGTATAATAATAAAAATAATATAATTCACTCACCTTGATCATCTGTGACAAATTGTATTCATTAAATTAAAAGAGAATAAATTTCAAAATATCTACATTCTACCAATTGAAACTCAACAATTACTTTATTATAATGATAATATAATTAAATGATAAAGTGGTATATGTCTGTGGTTGAGAGTATCAAAGTTGGTAAAATAAATTCCTGAATTTTGCACCGAGTTATCGATTGGTAAAAAAATGAAACTCGACGCTGCGCGGATGGTAATGAAATATACTATTGATAATATCTTGATCGATAATGTAGAAATTACACAATTGGTTAACCTTTATGGTAACTAAAAAAAAAACAGATTTCTTTTTACGATCAAAAAAACTGGATCGATGAAACTCTAAAGAATTTAATATTCTACAGCATTCGTGGAATATAAATCGATTTGACATGTTCGAAACAAACATTTAACTTCTTCAATCCTTACTTCTCTTTCCTCAATGTTCTTTATAAATTACGAAATTATGACGAATTATATCGAACGCTAATTGCAAATTATGAAATACATCACAAGTTATGTCGCGTGTATCAATCGTACATTAAATAACAAAATCAAATGTTACCAAATTTCTACGAGGTTCCAACCAGTCGACCGTTATTATTCCTAGCGCCATGTTTCAAATTTTCACACGAGCCATGGACCACGACATTCTTATATTCACCAAATAATCTGCACAAAAGAGAATCTAAGAGTTAAAATTATATCGGAATAAAACGATAATCGAGATTCAATTTTGTTTCGAAAACTGAGAATATCTATCATTGATGCCCACTAAGCTATGTACTGGTAATGCTAAATTTTATCCATGTGTTTAAAGAATGTTCAATAAATGATGCCACTAGACATATATATATTGATTAAAGAAAGCTATTAATAATGTATAAATGATAAAAGATTATTATCGAAGATTACCTGTTAAGATTACTTTTCACTGGATCAGCACACTACTGCTTCCACAAACTTCATCAGGATACTGACTTTGCGCGGCAAATTTCCAATATGGTGTACGAGTCTCTAATTTTTCTGCCCAATCACAGATCGCGCGGCAAAACTCAAATTTTATAAATTTTTATTTAAATTGTAACTTTGAGATATAATGTTATATAAAATAAATAATTTCATATAATTATAAGATGGATATTAATAAAGAGAGTACAATCCACTTCTCATAATTAAGGTTGCATTTAAATTCGGAAATATGTATTATTATGAAATTATATATATTATGTATATATAGTACAATTAAGTAATGCAAATATATAATATAATTTTCTTGTCTATGAAATAATGTTAAAGTGAAAAGTTTATTTTTAATAGATCGCAAATATTATTATTTTGACTCACTTTACTTACTCATAAATTAATTTATTTCCTGTTTCCTTTAAATTAATTTATTTATTTTCTGTTTTTTACAAGGAAAGTACAAGGATTAATGAAGGTCCAAGCAATTAATAAGGTAAACCTATCAAAATTGACAAAGATTTTCCTTTATTAAAAAAAAAAGAAAAAGAATTATATTGCTAAACATTTCTTTACATGTACGATATATATACAAATTTTTGGCACGTTCTTCTTTTTGCATTTCAACCGGAAATGTGCTAAGTTATCCTCGCGTGGTAAGCAGAATGATGAAAATTCACAGGAATTTATTTTGGAGGGAAAATTTTATTCATTGGCACGCGACTAAACACTTCGTTGCTGAGTTTGGTGAAAACTTGACTGAAAGTTTCCTCATAGGGGCCTTGGAGCTCTTTGAACAGCAAGTCGGCGTTTTCATTCATGAAAGTGTTCAGCTGTGTTCCTGTGGAAAGAATAATTTAAGTGTTTAAGTGTTTAACCATTAATTCTTGATAAAATTAATCTAATTCATTAACTGACAAGTTCTAAGGTCTAAGATCATATTTAATAAAACCTAACCTAGCACGAAATACATAGAAAAGAATATTATAGGAACTGCGACAAAATAAAATAAACGCATTTATTCTTGATTTCTATGATTACATTAACAAGAAATCGACGATGCTTTAAGACGTTGAAAATGCTAGAGATCATAAACGATATATTTTTTTTCTTTCGTTTAAAATGATGCGATGAGAAATAATTCTATCTTTGTGAACGGCATAATAAGTATAATGTTTGTACGATTCTAAGTAAGTAACGATTCTAAGAACAGTACACGTGTTAATGTAAAAAATTTAATTAAAATTGTAAATGATTAGAGCATAAAAACTTTTTGCAAGGAAATCGTATTCATTATTAACAATAACCTTCATTTTTATATTCGCTATAATTATTCTAGTTTTTAAAGGTTGATCAACATGCATTAGGTAAGTGGTAATTGTATAGTAATTTTTGATAAATACCTATAACCTTGTCACCATTGAACAGGTTGTCGAAATTCAACTTGACTTTGTCAGGACGGAATGTCACCGAATATTTCTTGATTTTCAAATAAGTCTCTCCGTTCTTCTTGTATTTCTCGCAGGCCAATTCGTTATGCGATTTCAAGCCGTCTAAATATTCGAACAACAATAATTGTCGGATGTAGACACAGATCTCAGTAATTATAAGAAAAAGCATATTAAATTTAAAATTAATGTAAGGTATAAGTGAATAATATAAACAAATATATTTACACATGGTGATGTTCGATTTTCCAGATCCTCTGACAGGCAACAGTAACACTTTTCCATCGAGCTTGTAATCAGCGACAAAGTCCACTTGAGGATTGAAGGAGTCCGATGTTAATAGGCATCCGTTATCCAGCTCTAAGCTAAAAATAAAAGAACGAGTATTAGATTCATTATGATTTATGTAACATCAATATATTATCTACTTAGCTTTGCTAAGGAGATTCAATATGATTTGTGTAACATCAACATATTATCTACTTAGCTTTGCTAAGGAGAGATATTTATTCATACATATTTTGTACATTCTCTAGTAGTACAGTCTGCTAAATTTTTTTTTTACGTATTTCCAATTTTTGATCATTTTTATAGTTGTTATGTTTCCATGTAAACGACATTTGTGATAAATTCTTTTGTTAGTTCAATTTAACAATTCGAATATCTTAAACGGTATCCAACATTCAATTTCAATCCGGCATTTATCTTTCTTTTTCTTTATTGCATGGAACATTATAAATGTTTTGTTTGTATTCGCCTAATTCTTTCCAAACATTTATCAACATAAGTTTTATTTACGTTTTGTGAACGTCACGAGAAAATTCGACTTTATATGTTGTATCTAAAGTATCCTTGAATCTTTGGAAATTAATCAATTATCTAATTATAGAGAAACAAAGTAAGTGTTCGTCAACTTACTGGTGATTGTGGATCTCAAGGTCTTTCGTAAGACCATATAACTTGATGTTCTTATATTCCTGCTTCAGGCTAACCGATCCTTGCGATCCTCCGATCTTCACGTTGTCCACCAACAGTGGTTCGACCGGGAAGATCTTGAAACTTTTTAAGCCTACACAGAAATTTACACTTTTTAATTTCACCCTCGAAACTAATTAATCCAAACAAAATTTTATTCTGTAGATCCTTGGGAATTTATCCCTACGAAAATGAAGAAAAGAAATTATTTCTTTCTTATTTTGTTCATAGAATCAGACTCTTTCAGTCACACGATTTACCTGGGTAACCAGTGGAACTATTATAAGAAATGATTATATAAAAGTTATTTGCAGTTGCAAGTAATAAATCAGCAAGTAATAAAAAAATCACTCGACGCGTTAAGAAGTATGGATGCAATTATAAAATCACAGTATATTACCTCAATAAAAATCAGAAACGATTGATAGATTACGGATTTACTTTACGAGAAAATATAAGTCGTATAAGAGTGTCTGTTTTATCTTACAAAGCAATTATTTCACACCTGCAGTTGTCTGTCTTTTCTCAAGTTATTCTTTATTAAAATTACAAAACTTTTGTTCGAAGAAACTGTTGCTACAACATTTTAACAAAGATTTTTAACAGGAACAATGGAGGTGAAAATATTGAAAGTTTCAGTCATCGACTGTTCGAGTATTCGAATAATTTGAAGGACCTTGTTGAAATTATTATACGCTGTAAAAATTGTGCTCGAAACTATCAAGAGTCCAATGACTTATGAATCGGAGCGTACGTATACAGATACACGCGTGTGAATTTTGATCGGGGACCCAGAAAGCGAAGGGACGGTCAACTCGAGTCAAGGAGAACGTCTGTAAATTGCCACATAATATTGTTGGAGAAACTAATGCCAGTTTCGAGGAAACGCAGTGTGCATTGCTCCGGTGAAATCAATGGGGAATCATGCGATTATCGACAGATCGAAAATTGTGACAGAAGTAAAAAGTAGGAATGGATCAAAGTTTGTTTCCGTCGATTCTCAGTTTGAAATCCCAAGTTTTCTGAGATTTCTTGGAACAAAGAGAGATCTTTTGATTTTGAAAATTGACGAGATGACTCCTAAACACCTCTTCCTTTTCATTTTTAAAAATGGCGATACGCGCTTCTTCAATCAAATTTTTTTCTTTTTTAAAGTAACACATATTTTTATAGATTTCTTTTGAAAAATTAAAAGTAACATATATTTTTATAGATTTCTTTTGAAAAATTAAAAGTAACATATATTTTTATAGATTTCTTTTGAAAAATTTGTATAAATGGGATTGTTTGAAAAAAATTCGTATAAACGGAATTATTATCATTTTTACAAATAAAATAAAAGATAAGGAATATAAGAAAAAAATAACCTTTGAGTTTGAAGTAGGAAGTGGAAGAATTTATAACTATGAATAATATTCGTTTATTGACACATTTTCGTTTCTGTGAAGAGTCGGTTCTGTGAAAAACTACGTTTCCAAAGCTGAGTATTAAAGTATGAAAATACAAGAACGGAGAAGCAAGTTCGAAAATAGAGAATACGAAAGGAACAGGAGGAACACAAGTGGAAAATGCAATACAGATACTAGCCTCTCAACGAAAAGTGGAGACCACGATCGGTTAAGTGAAATGGTTATATAATCATGCAAATAATAAATACGTGTTCAACATGAACTTTATGTGGTAATTCCTGTGGTAAGGATGATAATTCAAATTTCTTGTCGAACGTACGGAAAGTTCGTCATTCATCACCTTGCAATCTTTTGTATCTTCGCCGAAAGAAATGTTTAATAGCGTAATTTCTTTTTTATTTTTGACAATGCGTTTCATTAAAACAAATGGATCTTCACGGTAGGAACTGAAAAATTCTCACCTCCAGCCAAGGAAACCACAGCATCTCTAGCAGCCTTGTCTAAGCACTTGCTAAACTCCTCTTCCGGCAGTGACCTGCTGCATACCTCCCAATTCTTTGCTGGAAAAAGATGACGAAAAGCATAGGAATGAATATGTAATATATACAAGGATTAAGAATGAGAAAAAGTTAAAAAAAAAAAAAATACGTTGCATGCAATAGTTATGTAAACGGTCATTGCGTTGCAGTGGATCCAATAAAGTGCAACAGCCGTTACGAAGCCAAACTGAAGTTCGGAATTGACTTTCTCTTTCAGACCATGTCTCCGTGGACTGTAATAGTTTTTTAATTGGATCGACCCGTGGAAATCTGGATTGTTTCGTTGCCAATGCAATGTAATGTAACAACTCCGTTGTTTGTGCAAATTCTTCTTCGATCGACGTTGATCTTAATACCATCTCAATGAGTAACGCGGCGGTGGTGGAGAAAAGAAAATTTAAAATGGATGCCCCATATTTGGTAGTCCACTGACATCACTATTTAAACTTTTTTCTATCTGACTATACATGACTTACATTTAATTTTTAATAACGGTTAGATGGTAATTAATTTTTTTTTTATGTTTTAATAATAGTTATTAAATTCTTGTTAAGGGTAGATCATATGAAATATGTTTAAGCAGAGAAGGTTAGTCAAACAGTTTGATGATTTGTTTGTAAAGAAAATTATTTTACGGTGTTTTATAATTTTCAAACGTTTCCAATATTTCTGAAAAATGCCAAAGCCACTTACGCAGTTCTACAGCAATGACCGTCGTCAACGATATCACTGCCAAAAAGAACTTAATCGCTGACATGTTCCACATGTTTGATCGACTCGAGGAACAATTTTACAACTGGAATAGCCTTTTCTTCGGATTGAAAATTTCTTGGGACAGCTGAATGTGAACTGAAAGAAACGGTCATTGATGCAGTCTATTTAAGCAGCAGGTTCGCCCCACTACTTGTCTGGTCAAGTACGCGTACCTCTTATATCAGATTATGGAAAAAATATCATTGGAATAATATGCCAGAACATACAATTCATCGGTGACACATGAGATTTAAAGATATAGTGGTGATCTATTGCTACCGAAGGAAATTTTTCATTAAAATCGCTGTTCATTATAACATTTTTCCATTTTTCTTCTTATTTCTCGTTACTTCTCATATTTATCACTGAGGAATTTCAGTGTGAATTTCTTCAGTTGTTCTTTTTATTAATTTTTCTATTGGTCTACTTCTGATATTTATCAATGAAGAATTTCAATATGAATTTCTCAATTGTTGTTCTTTTAATTTTTCTATTCTTGGTCTGCATTTTGATTGTTAGTGTATAGTTGCTACTTCATCCGCTCGTTAAAAGTAAAAATATTGTTTGCATGGAATTTCTTTAAAATTTGTTATAAAAGACTTCCACTGATCAAATTTTAAATTTGTTAAATACATATTTATCGAATATAAAACATCCTCGCATTATGTTTTCATTGGAGACGAAACAAGTATATCTGGTTTTACCACAGCGTAAGATGTTATTTTACATCTCTCCAGAGTTTTCTTTTTTCTTCTTTTGTCATATTTTAAATTGTATATATTCATCACAAAGTCAACGCCATTTCATAAAACGAAGCTTTTATTGTACAAAGTTATAGTTTTTTTGTTTTTCTAGAGTAGTGCAAGTAAAAAATGATAATATACTCGATGGATGCTAAAATTTTTCGTTTACTGTCTCGAATGAAGTATTGGAGGGAAAAGTCTCGCTGACGGACTGAGATGGAATTGTTCGAAGTGAACAGCGGCCATTTAGTAGAACAAAGGGAACAACAAGGAGTTCTGAAAGAGGTTCGCCTCGCCATTAAAAGTCCTGTATGCCAGCCTTCGCTTGGGGAAGAAAGCAGAGTCGAAAATGTGTCTGTTGAATATTATAAAATATTCAGATATTCGGAAATCTGTTTTTCAATTATTTATTCAAGTCGTTATAAATCAGTCGCTGTAGATTTAAAAAGAAAAAAGTTCGGAATCCAGTTGAACAAAAGCTGTTTTTTCACTAGCGACACAATATTAAGGAATACACGTGAAGATGGATAATGACGTATGTTGGGAAGATAATATCGCGGAGAGGGTTTCGATTCAAAGTTCAAAAGATGGGTATTAATAGAATTTTAATACTTTTCTTTCTCAAAAAAATTCTAATCTTTTTATCAAAGTTCATGTTGCCAATTCGTCACTTAGACAGTAGAATTACTTTTAGAAAACATGAGGTGTTATTTATTTAGTGATTATCCTTCTAGCGATTCATTCTTAACAGGAATTTGCTACCGATCACATCTTCAATCTCTGACACAGACCGATATAGATAGATACATACCATATCATTGTAATTAATGATGATCATTATGATGATCATTAGCATTATAGCTGAAATATACTTGTAAACAATATGTCCTTAATACAATGTAAATGATTGATTACATGTGCACGTGGATTTCTTAAAGATGACTAAGACTACGCGTTCAAGGTCATCGAGGACTCGCTTGAGATTTAGAGGTTCACTGATCGTGAAACCGGCACAATTATCGCTTCTGGATACATTTTCTTATTCGTTGAATACGAAATGTGAGGGACACTTATTGTCAGTTATTTATACGATATTTACTTTTGTTTTAATTGCTCATTGTTATTGGTGACTGATAAAAACAATTGGTTTACAAGAAAACTAATATTTTTTGACATTTTGAAGACGGAGAAATATTTAGAGTTTTGTCGACTGGTTTCTTAATTCGGAAACAAAGTATTAAAAATCCTAATAACGATGTTATTAATAGTTAATTATAGATGTTCTTGTGACGAATGCAATACTCATTGTATTTTGACTTTTCTTTTTTCCAATCGTTAATAATTAAAAAATTTTTTCACAGATGTTTCCACTGTAACAGTTTGCATATTTTTATTACATAAATACATATTTTTTATGTTTTTTCTGAAATTGTGCTTAAATATTTGCAAATTAATTTAATTGGTTTATTGCATATTAATGAACGGCTAATTTTTAATGCAAAATACCTCGATTCAAAAAAAGTAAAATGGAGAATGATAAAATACGTTTGCAAATGATAAAATATTTGCATTAGTAATTAGACATAACATTAGCCACTAATATTGATTTAGGATATTATTTAAACGATGGAATCAGCAAAGAAAAACTGCGCATAAGTATAATAATTATAAATTCGAAGGAAAAATAAAATGACAATAAATATAATAGTTGAGACAAATGAAGAATAAAAAGGAAGTAAGGGATAACAGAATGATAATTTTAGTTTCTTCTAGATTTCTTTTTAATAATAATTTTTAATATGGCTGGTAATAAAAGACATATAAACTAAAAATAATACAAATTATAAATCGATCATCACGATATATGTTAAAATAATATAATATAGTTTTTTATTGCATCAATTATCACTTATTTGCAAGCTATTATTAATCCTTATAAGGTATACTGAATTGAGTATGAGATCACGTGTGTGTTGGCATCAAGACATTACAAAAAGAGGAAGGTCAACTAAAAACGAGAGTAACGTCAGAAAATTGGTTTAACTAGAAAGATATTTACAATTTAAGAATATAAATGACTCAGATCCAATTATTAAAAAATTACGATCTTCATTACCTGTGTAACATTCAAGAAAAAGTGAACACGCAATGACAAAATTCTGAGAAAAGATGAATGATATTTGATTTAGTAACAGGTGTGTGTATCTATTTATCACTTGTGCAATGTAAAAAAAATGGAAAAATGTTCTGAGAAAAGAAGAATATGTAAAACTTATTATTTCTTATGTTTTAGTATCTCTACCTAGTAAGATCTTCATGGTCATCATCAAAGACCAGTTTATTTTATTTCGTTCATTGCCTTCTTTCTCCACCATTAAGTCATCGCTCTTTGGCCTCGAATCTTCACTTAAGGACATTGAGATTTAAATTTTGTGAGATCATATGTTTCTCGACTACATCTTTTCATTAGCTCGTATATCTTGGTAAATGAAAACTATTGTGAAAACGACTTATAACTATTTGTAGGAGACTTGTTATCACAATTATCGTTTATTACCACTTACGTTTATTACTTACAATTTATACAATTTTAGCCTTATTTATAATTGTCTAATTATTATATCTTATCAATCTGATTTTTCTTTTGCTTTTATAGAAATAATAAAGTGTTTGCGAAAGATTTGTAAGAAATGAAAAAGGCATTTAAATCATTTTCTGGCAGAAAATAGCTGTAATAATATCCACAAGGGCGACAAGTCTCAAGTGTACTTCTCGTTTCGTATTTCGCTGCCGTTTAACCAGACAAAACGATTGTTGAAGCGTTCACGACACAATGACTCACGAAGAAGTAAATACGAATGTTTTATTCTTAATTTATGCAACAACGCTCTGTTGCTTTTTACAATGGCACCTCCTAAAAAAAAAAAAAATGAATAAAGGTAAGTTTCTTTCATTTTCTCTACTCATTCTTTCATCGTAAAATCTTCACTTAACTTCTAAATTAAACATTTTTAATATATTAAAAATTCGAACTTTAAAACTTTAAACAATTCAAATCTTATTGTTTAAAAATTTGTATTGTTGAAAAAATTCAAAGTAATTTCTAGTAGTTTAAATAATGAACCCAAATACGATAATGAAGTTCGATATGTGATAACACATTCCATCTTCGTTCGTCATTTTCCAAACTTTCAACTGTCATTTAGGAACTAAATTTTCACGATAAAAATAGATTACTTGTATTACAAGCGCATTTGAACGACAGCAATAATGGGCTTAGCTTCGCAAACACAGTTTTTCCTCGATTCTTGGGATAAGCACGCGATTATTTCTCAACTTCTTTCGTTGGGAAACTCGGGAGTTTCATGTGTAAGAAGCATTTTTCCTTGACAGTGTTAATCTCTCAGTGAAATCGATATTTAATGAATCTACTAATGTCCGACAGGTTCAATGTTATTCAAATGAATTTTTAATTTATATTCAATGAATAATTAAAAACATATATTGAGGTTTTGTAATCATTTGCAAGTGCATGTTATTCAATTAGTATGTAGCAATTAAAGAAGAAAATTACTCGTTTTTTTATCAATGAAAATCAGGACAGAAAGGTGTAAGAAACCTTAATTTGTTGTTCATCCGAGTTACCTTGCAAACAGTTAGAATCTTCACAAATTGAACCGTTTATCGCAATTTTGCAATCCATATATTATTAGAGCAGATCACCTTTCAAATTGGACCTTGTGATCTTTAATCTTAAATCTTGCTCTTTTAGTTTTCTACAAGTTTCAGGGTAATAACGAACTATGTTTATTACTGTGTTTCTATGACTAATTCATGAAATTAAAAGTTCGTCCAACTCTCGTCAATTTGTAGGAAGACATATGACGGCGTGATGATGAAGGATGTGAAAGGTGTACTTATGCATCGTTCAAGTCCATCAGTCATGGCCATCACACGTTCATAATTTACAAAATAATTTTACATTATTTTTTTCTTAGTTATTTTTCTCTTATTTTATGGAACGAAAAAAAAAAGATTAAAATATATAAAATGCAAATTATGCATAAAATGTACAAAGAAAGATTTCTAGTAGATAAATGTCTTAGTTTACTAATAAATAATCCATATTTTGTGTACATTTTTAAATAAATAAAATTTTATTGATCCAACTAGAAGCATGAAGCTTTAATACAATAGTATTACAAATAAATATTATTATGATTGTTTTATGTGCTATAAAAAAATTCTGGAATAAAAATCTCATGATAAATGTTATATAATTCTATAATGTTTGTTCGTTGTAGAATTTACAAAACGATATTAAAAAATGTCGCGGTTATGCATCTTTTATTTAGAAATTCTTTCTTATTGAAACTAGTATTTCATTTGTAATAATAGTAAAAAATATAAATAGCTAAAATCAAGTTGTTTCTTTTTAGACACAGCTTCATTTATTGCAATAAAAGATAACTTTTAATTAAGGCAATAGTTTTTGATACTTAAGGGCTAAACTGTTCAAGGGAGGTCTTATTTTCGTGATACCAAGATCTATGGCATGGCCAGTTAGAGGGCAGGTCTGACATCGTTTCTTTTTATTACTTATGTTAAAATTGCCTTTCTCTTGACGAACGATATATCTAGGGAAATAATGAATTCGTTTTCGTTGCATGGTGGCACAAGGTGGCATTGTTACAACTAAGTCTTTCTTATGAATCCTTCCTACGGGTTCAGGAAACAGTCTGTCATTTAGCACATATTGTTCCAGAGAACTAGAAGATTTAGATGATATTAAAGTATGGCTGGATCCATGGGTATCGAAGTAATTTTGTGCACGAAATTTTTCCAATTCTCTCATTTCTTTATCAGAAAGGTATTTCCTGTCAGTTTCGTCTGGTAGTTTGTTTGTGCAGATTGTGTTTTGATATCTATCTGACTCAATATCCTTTTCTAAAACAGGTTTAGAATGTTCTATCTTGTTTCTCTCATAACATTGACACTCCTTGCCAGGTACTGTTTTTTTATCCTTAGTTGCTACTTTTGAACTAGATTTAGACTTTTTTAGATCAGGTACGACAGCCTTAGACGAAAGAGTTTTTTTTATCACAACTTTTGGCTTTGAATGTTTTCTCAAAGATACTTGAACTCCTTTGCTACATTTTTCTATATCCTCAACTTCAGAGCCTGAACATTCATCACTGATTTCTGACTTTGAAGGTATAGATTTTGTTAAGTGAAAACTAGCTTCTGATTTCTTATCATCAGCTTTCAACTGATGCGAAGAATCAGAATTATATGCGGTCCTTTTAGCCATGAGTTCATGATAACAAGGTGATCTGTAACAGGTCTCTGGACAATCTCCTGCCGCTCCTTGCAAGAGAGAAACTCTGCTTCTGACATTGCGCAAAAATTGAGATCTAGGTGCATAATCTATCTTTTGAACTCTCCTCAATGTTTCACAACTAATGGGTGACGATAACGCGGACTTTTCACAATTATCCTCTACCACTATAGCAGGAGTGAAAGTATGACTCTTGCATCTTTTGCTAGGAGAATGTGGCTTACGCTGTGTTCTTGTGGACCTCAGCTGTGCTTTTTTAATTTCTGGATTACAGTAACATTCTTTTACTGGCTTTCTACGAATGTTTTCCAAACAGACCTGATTTTCACAATGTTTCTTTGAAGATATTAATATTTTCTTTGCTGTTGATGTATTAGGCATTGATGCTGATGTCTGATGGCAATCACAGACACAATCCAATCTCAAGGCTTCACCAACTCCGCTGGAATCATTTCTCAATTTCCATGATTTGGTGTCTCTTTTACAAGAATGAGACGCATCTGTCTTGCCAATATGATTTTTAGAGTCATCTTTGAATGATCTGTATTAAAGAATCACAAAAAGTTGTGATTTTTGGACTATTGTTACGTGAAATATGTACGTTGCGTGAAATATTTACAAATTTCTGGAGGATAATTTCTTAATTTCGTCTTTAACCTTTTTAGAATTCTTATTTACTTGCGCCAATAAATGTCTACTCCGTTTACGCAAATTCTCTATACGTTCGTTAAAGTTTTCACCCATATGATTACGATGAATATGTATCTGTGAATTAAACAAAAATTTTTAATCGATATCAGAAAATTCGTTTTCATAAAGAATTTATATTGTGCAGTATTATTTTTAAGATTTATTTTTTTTTTTTTTCTTTTATGTGCGATAAAATATTTTCTCTAACATCCTCGGGGGTGAACTAACAAACAATAACAAATCAAGAAAATCGAATATTATTGTAATCAAATTTTTGAATCACCTACGTTCAACTTCTCCTCAGGAATTACACTTCCTTAACTCCTTTACATCTTTAACTTCTCCAAATCATAAATAACGCGTTTCGACTTCAAAATATCGTGGCAAAAAATGTTTATTTTTATTTCATCAATTGAAGTTTACCGAGCGTCCGCTGTAAACAGAAAGACGCGATCAGGCCTGCCACGGTAATAAAAACCTATTTTTTTCTCTATAAATTCTTTTCAAATTGAATAAAAATCATCCAGCATTTCATACAGACTCTCTGAAAGACGTGAATTTTCTTCAATTATGCGAATATAAATGCGCTCTAAATACGCTTTTAGGGGTTAGTTCTTGCTGTTCGAGGGACACAACGAGATTTTGGAAATAGTACTTTAGTGCAGCCATGTTGGAGCGACTCGTAGGACGCGGCGTACGTTACAATGTCCTGTCGCTCAAGTACTTTTTAATTTAATTAATCACTTTCTGTTTTCTGCCGATATTTGCCTAAGTATCCGCATGACGTGCGAAATATGAAACTGAAGACGTAGTCACGACCGAATCGTTGATTCCTCGCTCGCGGTGAGACATCCATATTATAGGTTAGAAACGCTCGCATGATTTAATCGAAAACGCGCGTATCTTTAGCGTCCATTCGCGGCAAAATGGATTTCTCCGGGAGCAACGCGATCCACGGTGCGCTTCCACAATTTTCAGAATTGACCTCTCGATCCAGCACGGTTCCTACGTCGAAATTCACCAGCAGCGACAATAATCAAACGGAACAAACCATTGTTTATACAACCGCCGCTGGTTCGAATCAGACAAAACAAAGTTTATTGGTAAGTTCTGCCTTACGTTCATATTATAATTTTCCTGCTTAAATTTTCTAATTTGTTTCTTTTCTCTTTCCCAAGGTGAATTCAACGAACAAGTACACAGGTCCGATATTAGCATGGCCAGATCCTAACACTTTGATGCAGTTTTGTGAGAAGCAAGGCATTCAGACAATTAACGTTCCCAATTACAATCAGAACAATCCGATACTTGGTGTTCAATCAAACAGTCTACCAGTAAGGATTATACCTAATATGTATTTGCCGTCAACCTTGCAGCCAGAGATTATGAAACAAGACTTGGATTCTAGAACTGAAAATGAAAAGCAAACGTCTGTAATGGTACAGAAATCTTCTAATTAGCTAATGGTACATCTATTGAGAGATGTGTATTTTCACATAGTAAAAAAAATTAATATTTCAGCAAGATTCTCAACTTCAGCAACAAAGTGCCATGACAGAATATTTTCAAAAGTTGCAAGCTACCACTCTTCCATTGACGCTTCAACAATTGATCAAACTGCAAACGGAGCAGGTGAAGAAAGAGAAGACTGAGGAGGAGAAAGCGGAGCACACACAGAACAATATCCTCAACATTCCTAGTGTTTCAGTATTCAGAAATACTCAAGTACAGAATGGAAACAACAGTTTCATCAATTCAGATCAAATGATGGTGTCTATAAATCCAAACGATCTGAATATTCAAGTAGAGAATCAGCAAGAAAATGAGAACACGGTACAGACTGTTAAGGTAGAGCAGCAGATACAAACTGACTCGCCAAAAATCGAAAAAAAGATGAAATTCAGGGCGAAAACCGGGGAGATAAAAATTAGCGTCGGGCTGGACGGTTCGACGCTATACTGTTGTCCTGAGTGCAACTTGGCGTTTCCGGATAAAACAGAAATTGAACAACATATACAAGCTCACATACAGGTACACGTTAAATTATTTCATTGTTTTTAATCGTTGAAATAAATATATTAAACCAACACAAACTTTATTTTACAGGAACGTAAGTACCAATGCAAAGAATGTGGTGCTATGTTGAAACGAAAGGAGCATCTCGATCAACACATGCGTGGACATTCGGACGAGAGACCGTTCAAGTGTCCAGTGTGTCACAAAGCGTTTAAAAGGAACGAACACTTGACGAGGCATTACGTTATTCATTCTGGAGATAAGAATTTTTTGTGTTCGGTATGTCAAAAAGCGTTCTCTAGGAAGGATCACCTGAACAAGCACACTCAAACGCATCTAGGAATTAGAAGGAACAGGACGAAGAAAGATTCGTTTTTCATCGAGCAAAAGGATCCTTTCGAAAAAGCTCCTGAAGTTTCCACGATGCCTAAACAGGAAGTGAGCTTCGTCTTGAAAGACGGAGGCTTCATGAAACAAGAGCCTAATTTCCTGCAGTATATACAGAACCTTCAAAAAGATCAGAATCTGATCCACACTTTCTCTTCGTTTAAAGAGCAAGTGATGAAGGAGGCAAACGTGCTGCAACAACAGGCAGTAAACATGAACGAGATTCTGCCTCAGAATACAAGGTACTTAATGCCGTCTTAGTCGTAAATAAGCTCGTTTGAATTCAAAGCAATAAAGGCTGTTCATGTGGGAGCGTCGGGGTTTAGCACAAAATAGAAAATTGATTAGGCGCATTCTTAGGAATTGGAACGCATTCTAATATTTAAATTGTGGAATTTTTGGAAAAAAGAGCGGCACTAGGAGACTAAGGTGCAATTAGTAAATGAATAGTCATCGGTGATAAATATTCATGAATATCGGTGGTGATTAATCATCAAACTAACTAGAGTCTCAATGAACTTGGAACATAGTCTTCTTTTGTGAGAAGTATTTTATACTCATACTTTTAGCGAATACATTATGAAGTTCCATAGTCAAGTTCTATTATTTGCATGAAATAGTGACACTTAATGATAGTCCGCCACAAAGCCTGAATGAGTCTAATAATAAAAGCCTAGATAAACTAAAAAGAAGCATACCAACACGCAAATTGAAACGAAACGAGCAACCTGCGTAAAAACACTCTGTTTTATTTAAACTGGTTTTAGAAGTAGTAATTTCTTTATTGATTCTAGTCTACGATCATAGAAAGCATGCAACTATAGGTCGCCGAACTTGAATTTTTTATTGTCACTAATTCTTTTTTTTTTTTTTCAATGAATTCGAGTTTCGTTTGTGACCTGAAATGAAGTATGGTTAAAGTAACTCGCAATTGCCAATTTACTGTTAGGTTAACTTTGAAACGAGTACCAATAGCAAATAATAGCATACTGCCAATAATTGTGGTTACAAAAATTTGTAGAATAATTGTGTATATAAGTGTTATACAAATTTGACCTGATGGAGACTCAATGGGTACATTGTTTGATCTCTGATTCGTCCGTGTCCATCTTTAACAAGTATCTATGTATAGTATAACTCATTTTATAACAATTATAATTACAATTCATTTTTATTTTTTTTTTTTCTCGATTTTCTCGAATTGAACAAACAGATATTATCTGTGTGTATGATTTTTTTACCGATTCTTAGTGAAAAATATTTGTACTATATGATTACTTTTATTTCCTTTATTTCCTTCTTTTTTTATAAATTAATTTTTAAGGCAAAAGCAATAGGAATTTTTAATTGAAAATATATATATAAGTATATTTATAAAAAAATTTTTTTCGTATTTTGTGTACAATTATGTACTTTTTTTTTTTTTTTTCGTGGAAATTTGAGAAGTGATATTAAGAGAAAGAAAGATTACTTTGCTCAATATTTGCAAGATGACTCAAAAGTCTTTTGTTTTCTTGTACCAAAGATTATTCACTTGAATAGCGCTTTCACACGAAAAATTTTCTTACGATTTTTCTTACGTTTTTCCATTTTAGATTCGCAAAAGTTCCCATTACTTTTGATTCACTCGCCGCTCATTTTCACTGAAGCTAACGCCATTATCCACATTTTCATTTCATACAAAACAACTTTCGTAATTTTATCGCACGATAGGCTTTCTCATGTTTATTTAACCATCTCTTAAGTAAGTAATAAAAAGAATGGTAGAAGAAAATTGCTCAAAACCAATTTCCGGGTGGACGTGATAAATTGTCAAAAAATTAAAACGAACATTACGAAAACCTATCTTTTATTTGAGCTTTATCTTTGACAAGGAAAGAGTGACTTTTATAATGAAACAATTTTTTCGATCTATTTTCTTTTTTTCTATACTGTGAACGATATCTCAAATGCTAGTTTTTTGACAATTTATTGAATTATCTACGGTGGAACGTTTCTTCTAAATATTTCCACTCGTTGTAGATTTCGGAACTTGTGATTACAATTGAACTACTAGGTATACAGGAGATTAGAGTGAACAGCTGCGGATGGCACTAAAGATAAGACTCATACCGCATTGTAATAGAACCAAAGACTTTGAATATTCGTGAGAATAACAGTATTTTGTCTCTTCCTTCTAAATATTTTTCAATCTCCTGTTTTGCTTAGCCCTAGGACGATAAACAGACAAATGTTTCCTCCCTAAATTCTAATGGATTTTTATTAGAAGTAATATAATTCGTGGAATGAATAATAATGAATTATTCACTAGAGAAATCGATCAACAGAATTGCATCATTGTCCTGGGTTAAGAAAATAGAATTAATCTTTCCACTAAAGTTAATTAAGTAGTACATAAGGTTTCGATGTTCATGTTGGTGGCCATTTTCCGTGGACGTCGTACGTAAGACGATACAATAATGAAGTATTTTAACAATGAACACGCATTCGCGACAAGGTGTTACTCTAAGAGCGATTGTTATGTATAATAATACGATAATTGCCAAAAAAAGAGAAAAAAGAAAAAAATAAAGATGAAAAGAAATGAAAAAAGAAAGAAGATGAATGAAGAAGAGGTAACACATGTATTTTTCAGACCAAGATATTTTTGAATAAAATAAGTGTAAAGAAAATATTCACTTGTATCACCTGCAGCAGAATTTCGTTTGTCTGGAGTGAAATTTTAATTCAGACACTTAATTTTGATTTCATTTCTTCTTTGATTTCTGATTTGAATTCTATCAAGTGGATCTACTTGTTTTGAAAAAGATTGCATCATTATATTTCTTTCTCAAATTCAATTCAGATAAATAAAATTCTACTGCATCTGTTCCAGCTCCTAGGATAAATATCTCCTAATACTTTATTCATCCATAAAAGAAAAATCCATGAAGCAGTACAAAATATCTTCCTTACAATTAATAATTTTATTGTTATAAATAGCTCTAACCAATCTCTAGAGTAGAGACCGTAAGTAATTTAAAGGAATCATGATTGTGAATGATCGGTATTGATTATTTTTACGTAATTTTTATTTGCATTATCTTCACATTCACAATAATTGCCTTTTTTCTTGCATGTCCAATAGTATATTTCTGTATTTATCAAATATAAAGCCATCAATATAAATTTCCTTCTTTCACAGTGGAGGTCAGCAATTTGAGTGGAAACAGTTTCAAAACATAATACCATCGTGTTTAAATAATTTAATATAAACGTAATGAGCACAGACTATGAGAGTCTAATACAGATACAGATGATACAAAAGACTGATACAGATGCTTCAGGTGATTGAATCATAACATAATTTGAATAATTCGTCGATCAGAAAAATATGTATATGAAAGTATATATGCCTGTGATGAATAGAATGTCAATGACTATAAGGATTGTCGACAAAACATTCGTTGAGGAAGTTAATCATGTCATGACCGACCCAGCTCAAAATCAGGTGTTCCTTTGGTTCGAAAGTGAGGCAACAACTGAAAAACCTATTGATTTCAAAGACCATTTAATATGAGTATGCGATGCTGTGTGTCTCGGTGCATGCAATTCAGATTTGAGCAACTTTTTCTCCTCCGTTACTTCACGACCCCAATCAATGATCTGCCAGTTCCCCTACTAGGCCAGTCTGTGTGTAATGTGTGAGTGTGAGTGACTAGGGCTACATTGAAACTTGATGTATACAGATAGCTGTTACGCATGCCAAGCGTAGAATCGAGCTGATATGGTGGGAATGGCTCATTAGGAGGGGAATAGAGACCGTGTGGCTTGCGGGCCACCAGTTGCCCAAGCCTGGTCTAATTCAATCACAGTGATTGGGTTTATTGTTTTCTGTCCGTGCTTTTGTCTTTTGGACAAACTATTGACATAGTATTATCTGCCGGAAAATGGCTATACGTGACACGTAACGCCGCATTGTGGACTCGGTCAGCTCGTATTGTTCCAAGATCGTGTCGCAAGCCAAGGCGGATTGGAAAAATTCTCTTTGCCATTTCAATAATACATGTTGAATTTGTGAATCCTGAAATTCTATATATAATTGTCGAAATCGTGGTGAAATTGATTAGACGATTTTAACGTGTAAAAATAAGTCGAAAATTAAAGGATGACAATTTTCTTGTCACAGACTCGTAGACTATTCAGGATTAATTGGTACAATGGTAAGCAGATGTGGATTTAAATTTAATGTTGATGCTTTGGCTTGGTTATATTACAAAGTGGATCATGAAGCACGATTCCATGGTATTTAGACATATTAAATAAATTAGACAAATAAAAGGTAGAGGATATACCTATTTTCATAAATATTTCACTTTATTCGGTGAATTTATACGTCTTGATCCATCAGAAAGATTCCAAATTAATACACCGTAATTATTAAACTGCAGATTTTTATTACAATTGAGTATTTTGATAAAATAAATCAATTCAAAGATCCGTGAGAATATTATAAAATAGAAAATAAAATCGAGTATCATAATTTTTAGTAATCCAATATAAATTATTCAACGACTGATTTTATCGGTAGATGAATAGTAAAACATAAACGAACGAATGAATACTTTAAAGCTACATGATGTTACAAAGAACAAGTCGAAGTTACTGAATCGTAATTATATTTAATATTCTTCTAATCATTGATCTATAGTTTGTAATCGTAATCTACTTTTTACTGTTCAATATCATTATGACTACTATAATACTAAATTGCTGTTAGTCACGATCAAAGACATAATCATTTTGTCATTATTGAGCTAATCGTGTCTACTAATTACATTTTCTTTGATCACTTCATTTATAATCATATGTGAATCATGATTAACGTACAGGATTAATCGATAATTTGTAATTATTAATCATGTCACATCATGTTAATCACAATGAAAGAATATTTTTGGAAAATACCATAAGTGCAAAAGGAAGAGAAAAGTTGCTATCTATTTATTTACTGTAGGCGTTAATCCAGTTTGTTCCTAGATCACTCGTACACAGAGAAACAGAAATATGTTTCTTTGATGTATTATTTTATTTTCAAGAATGTTACATATGTATGTAATACAACGTAATGACTGAAAATTTGATGTTTGGCACTTACAGTTCCTTCCACGAGGACTCTTCAATTGTTGATCATCAGCGAGATTACCTTTTGCTCATCTCTGCTTCTCGATAAACGCCTCGAAAGTCCTCAGTTTTGTTAATCACACCTGTCAAGAGTATTATCACTACGGTGAATAACGCAGAGGTAACAAAGGTCTGAGATCTTTGTTCAATACGCTGGAAGGGTTGTCAAGGTCTCGGATAGCCTGCGAGGTCCTCATTCTCGCATCGTCTCTCGTCAACTCGTTTTGTTCCAACATCTTCGACAGAATCTTCTTCAGCTGTGGCCCGATGCCACCCTCCGCGGACGTTTCCAGCGTGTTGAGAACCTCGTCCGAGTATCCTGTGTACTTTCCGAATCCCTGTTTCCTCGCGTCCTTGCTCAACGAGTCGTACAAGTTCGCCAGTTGCTGAAGGGTCGCGCTCGGTCGCACCTTCGACCGTCTTAGATAGCTGTTCAGACTCGGCCTTGGCACTTGCGTCACCTTCTCGCCTAAACGCGTGAATCTGTGGAGAAAATTAAAGAAACTAAAAAGTCGAAGCTATTATCAGTCTTGTAATTTAATGATTGAGAAATCTGTTCCGGAGATGGTAGTCTATCAATTTTTCAATCGCGTTTGCATTGAAAGTTCTTAATCTTAATATCTTTTATCTCTTGTGCTACCAAAACCTAACCCAAACCACCGTACCTCGTTTCCCAGAAAAGGAAGCAAACTGTCCAACAGATACTTCACCTATTTTCATCCTCCTCCTCTTCCATACTCTCCAATCTTTCTTCGGGAACAGCCACGGCGCTTTTCGATTCCTCGAGAGGCTCCGCGTCCATGAATTTCGATGGTGTAGGCTTCAAAATTTCGTACACGTCTTGGACCACGCTATCGATGGTCGGTTCTTTCTTCTTGTCGCTGTTCGCCACGATCGATCCAAGGTTCACGGAGTCAGCAGGACGAAGCGAGGAGATCCGCTCGTGATCCTCTTCAGGGACTTCGTGATTCGTTTCTTGCACAGCGTGCACATCCTCCGGTACCTCGTAGTTCGTCTCCGGCGTGGCGTAGTTCGTTTCTGGCGTTTCCTCGTTCACCTCTGGCGACTCTTGCCTCGTCCAGGTATCCACCATCGATTCCTGGCCGATTTTATCTGGCTTTGACGTCTCCACCGCTATCAGCGTCTCTGTTTCGTCGCTAGATGCACTCTCCGTCTTGGGACCCTCTGTTTTGCCCCTCGTAAACGCTTTCGTTTTCTCTGTTCCCTGAATTTTCGATTCTGACGTCCCGATTTTAGAGACTTCTTGATCCTCCGCCTCGTCTTTCTGTATTTCTTGCACGTGAGATTCCTCCATTTTCGAGACTTCTTGGTCCTTTGCTTCTTCTACTTGCCTATCTTCCTCGATCTCGGTTTCATTCTTGGAAGCTTCCTGGACCATCGGCTCCTCGGTTTTGTCGTTCGACTCGTTCTCTTCGCCTTCTGATTCGTCTGACGATGATTGAATCGCACTGGCGGTCGAAGACTCTTGAGAGGCAGTCGAGCTCCAGGTGTTCGTTGTCGAGGTGGAACTCCGCGCGTCCTCTTCCGATTGCAGAAGTTTCAGCTGCTCGACCGCGTGGAATATCACCTAACGTGTTAGAAAGAGTTTAATGGAAAATTCCATTGATTTGGCAAACCGTGGAAGTACACACGTACGCGTGTGTTTTAATATATATATATTTTATTGATTAAGTAATGCTATTTGGTGTAATGAACGATGGTGGCTCACCTGCATGGCTGCCGGAAGATAGGAATCCGCGTAAACTGGCTTCGAGAAGGCTGGTGGATTCCTAAGGATTCCGCCGACAGCCTAAAACGATCGAAAATTATAATTTAAAGTATCTGATCAAGAAACTGATAATTTATTTGCATGCTTGACTTCGGATGTCTTTTATCTTGTCGTTGTATTTTTGCAAATTTTTATACTTACCGTTTTTGCCTTTATATTTTCCGATTTAATTGTGACACGGAATAGTACAGCGGCAAGAGTTTAACGAAAGATATAAAATTCTTTTTAGTTAGTTTTACTACTTGCTGACTACAATATTTTTGCACGCCCAAATTTTCTGCGAATCCATCAATATCCATGCGATTTAATTATGAGAGAAGGGCAGTGCATTTACTATTTTTATATTTTACATTTTTACATTGTATTATAATTCAAAATTTTCTATAAATCCATAAATATCGCTTAATCACCGTGACACTTTTAATTCTAAGAAACAATTACATTATTTTTCTACTATTCAACTTCACTACTTTTATATTTTATATGTTTAATATTTTTATATTTTCTATTATATCTCTGCACCTTCGAATTTTCTATAAATCCATAAATATCCACGCTTTTGATTTAATAATTGCAAAGAGACAATAAAAATAGTACAAGTGGCAAGTGCAAATAGAAGAGGACAGTGGAAAATAATCTGAAACCTGCAAATACTCTACGCTAAATGGTTGCAGAAATTTGGAGAAATTCGTGGAAAACGTGTTCGAAGCGATATCTGGGATGGAACGAACGACCCCGCAGTTGCTTGGTGTTACTTTGAAGAATAATTAAGAGAGGAGGAATGGCGAGGAAATTTCCACGGCCACGTTTCTCGGGGAAACGACGAAATGACACCAGGTGCGGCTGAAACTCCGTTAAAACTTCTCCGACATTTAATTGGAACTCGACCTTTTATCTGCCGGTGAGTAAATAACTTTCTTTCTTACTTACCCTAGTCGCTGAACTGCCTTAAAAAGCAATAGCTTTTTTTTTGGCGGGGGAGGGATCGTTCGATTAGCACGGAAAGTGAAGTAAACGAGAATTTAACGAGAACGTCAATGTTCCACGTTAGCTCCGCCACTTTGCCAACTTTTTGCGAGTCGATTGAAACGAACTTTGATCGAAGAATAAAATTCTAAAAGAAGTATAAAATTCTAAAAGCTTTCATCATCTTTTTTTTTTTTTATTATTACCCTCTGAGATACTGATTTTAACAAACAGTGAAATAATCGATTTCGTTTGACTAATCTTCCGTGAATTTATAATAAAATAATAAAAAAAGAATAAAATTTTTAGAGTTCACGTTGTAAAATATTAACAATAAATGAATTATTTAACCACTTAACACTCTACAGATAGATAAATTGAAACTTCAACGATTCAGTCGACATTTATTTATTGGAAAAGTTTAACGAACTATTCCCCATTTAGTATTTTACATTGTAAAACTTGTGTCTTGTTAGTGAATTTATAATAAAAAAAAAAAAAAAAAAAAAAAAATAAAAAAAAAA
>NW_025109997.1:17274-29468 GCF_011392965.1 Frieseomelitta varia | reverse complement strand
AAAATATAAGAAAAGACTGGTTTTGCTAATTTCAAATTAAATTTAAGTTCAAACACATGATTCTTCTTACTTCACTTCCTTTAACCGTTGACCAGAACATTCGCAAATTTGTAAATTTTTTTTTTTTTTTTTTTTAGTAGGGAGTGATTAATAATATTGGCGCACAATATAGCGAGTTACTACAAAAGCGATACAAGTATGAAAATAATACATGATCAAATTTGCCAAGTTTTTAATTAACTATTTCGATTTTTTTTTTATCGTAGATTATTAATTTTGGTAAATTTCACTTTGTCATTGAAACGAGAAATCTGAAAGAAAAGTCGCGTAGCTTCTTGTTACTTTAGGAAGAAAGGAAGCAGACAGTAAATTGATGAAAAAAAAAAAGCCGCCAAATTAAAATTAAAATTGTGTCAATCCGAGGGAACGAAATTTGAAAAACGAGGAACGAACGAGACTTGAGGAATTAACCTTTTTAGCTACGCGGTTGTAATCCCGATGATATTAGCATCGGGATCCGAATAAGTTGCGGTGCTTTTACAGTTTCCATTTCAAGAATATACAATGCGAAAAAATGCAAATTGAAGCGAACAAACGTTCCGCGACACGAGAAAAATAAGTTACAATGGCGTGTCGTTTATAAAGGAAGACTCAGCGGCGTATTGTTCGGAAAGATGACGTAGACGAAATCCACTATAACGGCGTACTATAATAGCCTAAAAGGTTAAACATCCGTGTTTTTAATACACGTGTATACGTCATCGTTATTGCACATTTTATCAGACGTGTTATAGCGCGTCTTTATGTACGTGCAAAGAATTCCCGGATATCACTGTGTTAGTATAATTTTTGTTGTGACGAAGATTTCCTTTTTCCATACGTATATTTTGCTCGCTGAAACCACCAAATTGAAAGTTCGCGCAAGGAGATTGAATTAAATGAAAGTTCGCGCGGATATTTTGACTACGAGTTTAACGTCGCGACAATGAAATTTCGTACTTTCCCAGCGATTTATAGTAAATTTCTTTAAATGTAATCGACGACAGGGCAAAATTTAATGGATGGACATTGACGCATCGAGATCAAACTTCAAAAAAAAAAAAAAAAAAAAAAAAAAAAAACTAAGAAACAAAAGCTGAGATGAGCGTTCAACTTGGTACAATTAGAAAGATAATTCCAAACTCCTGGCCAATAGCTTAAGTGTAGTACTAATCATCTGGAACAGCGAGTCATAGATCTCTGCCTTTCCTAGAAAATCTCGAAACACTGTTTCCTCCTCCAGGAACTTTTTAACAAAATAAACTCCCGCAATATCCGTTTGATCTCACCTGTCGAGCCAGGAGAACCACGAGAAACCAGCAAACAGCCTTCATGCTACTTCTTCGAGTTTTCAATCTCTCTCTTCAGACGCTTCTTCTTCTCTCGAAAGGAATTTATTCTCCAGCTTCGATAATATTTCCAGCAACGTCACAAGAATATAGTCTGATATATATATATATATATATATATATATATATATATATATATTTTGCCAAAAATTCCCCAAATGATATATCACGGAAAATCCACTGCGACGAGAGACTTCATACCGGTCGGTCTCGTTCGTTGAAAAATTACGCGAATCTGAGTCAGAGCGTGACCGAGTGGCAACTGGAGGATCGAACCGGTCCAGGCGAGTGCTCGTTCTTCGATTTTCCTCGGCATGGATCAAGGTTCGCGGCTGCCGACCGTCGTCACTGGCGGGACTGGCGACGACAAAAAAAAAAAAAAAAGAAGAAAGAAATTAAAAGAAGACTGGTAACGGTTCCAGAGTCGCACACGTGCATACGTTACAGGCTGTGTGTAAACCGAGCAAGGCAGAAGTGTTAATCGGGGAAGAAAAGAACGAGAGAGAAGCGCCGACTCGTTCGCGAACGTGGACGCGGACGCGTGACACTTGAATTAAGTTGCGATCGGTATGCGTGTCGCGTGTCCGTGAACCGAGTTTCGCTCTTCCGCTATGCGGCGACGTCGACGATCGTTCTCCTCTGGTTCCCGGTTTTTCCGCGCCGCGCCAACAACCACCGTTGGCTGGCTTTTGGCAATCTTCGGTCGAACAATTAGATTTGATTTAAATGGAAAAAATTACAAATACTTTGGATGGCTAGTAAGAAAGAAACTGCATATTTAATTGACACGAGCTTTTATTTTTTACACATTATGAACTATATATAAAAAGGAAAGAGTACAACAGTTCCAGATTGTGATTTCTGAAAATATTTTGTAGATTTACTTTTATTGATTTTGTATAATTTTCTGGAATCTTCTACAGTCGTGCGAGTTAGTTTTAATTACTAAAAGTATTGTGTATTCATCATTTTTTAATTTTACTGTTTATTATTTTACTATTTTGTGTTTTAGTTTCTGTGACCTTTCGGGATAAGGATTAGTTCTCGGTTACCAGAAATGTATGGAATATTTTATTATTGGATTTCCTTAGGATTTTTGAACCGTGAAAAAGATGAATGTTTACACAGTTGTAAAGGTTGTAGTTATTCAAGGATCATAGAGCCTCCAATTTTTGATTTTTGGTTTATTTTAACACATTATGAACTATATATAGAAAGCAACATTAAAAAGGAAAGAGTACAACAGTTCCAGGTTGTGATTTCTGAAAATATTTTGTAGATTTACTTTTATTTATTTTGTATAATTTTCTGGAATCTTCTACAGTCGTGCGAGTTATTTTTAATTACTAAAAGTATTGTGTATTCATCATTTTTCAATTTTACTGTCTTTATTATTTTACTATTTTGTGTTTTAGTTTCTGTGACCTTTCGGGTTAAGAATTAGTCCTCGGTTACCAGAAATGTATGGAATATTTTATTATTGGATTTCCTTAGTGAAAAAGATGAATGTTTACAGTTGCAAAGGTTGTAGTTATTCAAGGATCACAGAGCCTTCAATTTTTATTTTAATTTCGACTGTTTTACTACAAACAGGTCATTCGAAACATGATTGCAAGACGTCACGAGAGGACCAACCGTCGTCAGTTAATTCCACATCATCTTACGAAATATTAATTTCCAAAAAGACACATCTCCAAGAGGATAAAACGTCAAGTGACAATGCAACGTCCCACGCGCCTACTTATCTCCAATGATTTATTTTACCTCGACGTCCTTCGAATTTCGAGCCTCCGCCTCTCTCTTTCCTTCCACTTCCTAAACGGCGAACGATTTATCTCGAGATCGTGTGGAACGTGCCCAAGCGAAAGTGAGAATAATACGGAGACTTTCGTTCGATCGAAGGCTACGACCTTGGACAAGGTCGCTGTAACGATTTCAAGCAAGAGCGAAGAAAAACGACGAGAACAAGCGAATCCTGTTTGATGACTGCACCTTCAAGGCGATTGGGTTATGGATCCCGGTAGAATTTATTGAACGCAATAGCAAAAAGGACAACTGGTTCTCAACACGTGTCCCGATCTCTATTTTTTTTGCATCGAGTAGCCGTTTAACGATCCTGACATCCCACTTGGAATCCAGGCTTTTAATCCATCAATCGAAAGTACAGGAATTTTCTGCATCTTTCGTCTTGGTAACTGCCCTTGAAATTTCCTTCAGAGTAGAAAATTAGAAATTGGTTTTAAAATAATTTGAAGGAAGATGGGAACCTTTTTTTTTCTTTTTCGTTTGGAAATTTCCTTCATCCCTTTTTTTTCTGGAGAGAATTATTTCTTTTCTTCGACGTGCTCTTTTTTAGAAATTTCCTCTTTGAGAATTTTAAGAACTTGATTGTTAATTGTAATTTCTGGCTTTAGAAATTCTTTTAAAGTTGAAGATTTTCAGTGCTTTCGTAGGTGTTATTTACCTTTTTACGTTTTAAAAGAGTAAGCAGTTCGCTCAAGAATACTAATTAGGCGAACAGAGATAAGATTGTTATTATTAATTAAAATGAGAAATTACGTCACTGATAAACAGATTTAAAACTGTAAAATGAATTTCACAAAGTAACAATGCATTCAAGAAATATGATACAATGCACAAGAAAATTGAAGACACAAGAAAAATTTCATTTCTAGAAAATAGAATTATATGTGGCAAAAGCAAGGATCAAGGAAAGAAGAATAATATTTTCAACAAACAGGCTGACTCACGTCGACTAACAGATTCAGACGCAATGGAAAAGATGGCTCGAGGTTTCGAACAAGTGAAACACTGTATTATTTGGTAACAGCAGCGTTATCTAGGAGGTATGAGGGTACCACCATTCGATAAGTGGAGTCCTATCTGCGAGAAGCGTTATATATTCAGACTCGTGGTTGCGGAAACGTTCCACACAGTTGCATTTCAATTATTCCTTCTCGTGGATACTTTGTTAAACTCTCTCAAACGTGTTCTTTCTCGACGGTGGTTCGGAATTGTCTAGGAAATCGATTTTCGAAACGATGTCGTCCGTCTTGCTCGTGATTTTAGCGGTAAGACACGTTGATCAGTTCCTTATGCACAAATGAAAATATTACTTTTCATTTCGAAGGGTTCAATATTCATTTTATACTAGAATAAGTCCTCGTAACGATTAGCATAAGAATTTTCGTCAGGACTTTTCGTCATTCGAATTTGTGAATCAAATTGGTAAATGTCAAATATTTTATATTTGCAATAATTGAAAATTTTTAGTAGGTGTTTGACAAAATTCTTATTGAATTTCCGGCGAATTAATTTTGATCTTTATTTCAATTTTTCTTTCTCCAATCTTTCTAATACGTGAATCTACGTTGCTCTGTATATTATAAAAAAATTAGCAGCTAAAAATGTGAATCTCTTTTCGTAACACTTAGTAATTATAATTCTACGATCATATAAGATAATAGATAATTCTAATCAAAGTATTGTAGTGCTGATATTAGTGCAAATTATTTTTCTGTCCTTTTCTGTCAGATTATCGGAACGTATGCGAACCCTGCATTTCGATCCAACGATTCGATCAATAAAATCGATCAAGATACACCGAAAGAAGAAAACATCGCGAATGAAAGTTCTAGTGTTACACCAGTTTTCGAACAAGTGATAGCTCAAAATGTAAGTATCAAAGATAATGATTAGTCATTCGAGTAATATGGACTTAAAACGCGTGGAATTGACAAACGATGTCAACGATTTGCCTTCACCTTGAGATCGAGAATCCTGCGAAGTCGATAAAAAATGAAACGAAGGTGTCTTCCCCAATTTCTCAATTGGCTCAGGTAGTGGAGAATTCGATAAGGAACGGTTCATTTGTCACGGGAAAAAATCGTTTGAGCTCTAATCGATACAGATCGTCATCTGAGCACTCTGAAGATTCAAGTCTATAGTAATGTATATAAAATCGGTTTTGTGTATTTTAATAAATCAACGTACATTAGGTATCGTTGATTTCCACAAAATTTCGTAAATTTGTCAGCTGTTAAAAAAAAAAAGAAAAAGAAAAAAACTGTTTAATCAGTGAAGATGTAATTTTCAAATACGCCATTCCGATAAACAAATTTTTCAACCCTCCGTTAATTTTCAGTCCGACACTAGCACCACGTCAAAACCGAGCCTACTCGCCTGGTTTCTCGCGCCACTGACTCAGAATCTTCAAATCAATCCTCAAACACTCCAGAACCGTGTTACCCAGCTGAAGGAAGCACTGAGCAATCTTGGATTTCGAAATCCCAACGAAATTTCGAAAGGGAAGCAGTTAAATAACGCAAACAATTTACTACAAGTCACGAGTGTGACCGACTCTGGATTCTATACCGACAGACTGGAGCCAGCTGGATTTTTCGGTGGAAATGGTTGGCTGGCGAATAAGGGTGGAATCTTAGGCGGACCAGGAGCGATTCTTTCTACTGGTAGTCTCCTCACGGACTATCCAACCGCGTATAAAAAGAAATAGACAAATTTTCGAAGGAATTATTGAATCAGCACGTAAGAAAGGAAAGATTGTTCTATTCTTTGTTTCGAAAGGATTTTTAAAAATTTTATTTTAATATACCATTACGAAAATACCAAATAAATTATTCATAATAATTACTGCTTCCCAAATTTTTATTTGGAGTAAATAGCGAATCTTTGTTTTATAAATAAATGAAAGAGAAAGTTAAAGGGAAACGTTTAATATTAGACGAGATTAACTGATACTCCTCCAATCGGCGAAACATGATGGAGGAAATAAAACGAGAGGAATAAAGGTATTGAGAGCAAATAAACTAACAATAAGTAGATAATTCCGGTGGAACGTGTACCGGAGAAAAAAGTGGAAATTCCTTTGATATCATCGTGTCGTAATTCGACGATGGAAACTATGGAGAAAGCTTTATATAAATAAGCAGCTTTCCAGAAACAAAAAAAAACTCTTCTTCTCCGATGACATGGAATTCTTTTTGTAAGTTCAATAATTTTTGAATATTATTTGACAGTCACATCAGTCTCTATAATAAGTGATTGGGAAGAGATTGTTTTACAATTCTTGAGAAGATTGATTTATACATATTATAATACAGAATAACAAAAAGCATATACGTAAATGTATAAAGTAAAGTACATGTTCTTATTTTTCAATAAAGTATGTTATTATTAGACTTTGTGTTCTATCTTACTAATAAGACTTGTCAAAACTTTTCGTAACCACTGCAACAGATTATATAACAGTGCTAATAAAATTTAAGTACTGCATCAACACGCGTAAAATATTCGTAAAAAGTGTCTTACAAAATTTCGAATACTTTCGCACTATCGTAACTGTGTGGTTTCAATGAATTGTCAAAGAAATCAAGACATCGAACAAATGAAAAGGAAATAAAATTCTACGTTGCTCATCAGTGTACAAGTTTTCATCATCTTTTCAAAGTTCAAAGGGATTGAACAAATTCAAGCTTCTCTTATATATGTATATATTAAACAGCGTGTCTTTAGGGTGGGGGAAGCGCGCGGAAGTGGGGGTAGAGCAAAGCGACTTTCGCTTTGGAGCAGCAGTCGAGGCTCGTCCATTGACGGAGCAACGTTCGTTGTTGTGATTGTCGATGCAAACAACGTGTTTACCAATAATCGCGAAACGAAACGTAACTCAACTCGATCGTAATCGTGCTACGCTCCATGAAAACCGATACTTCGACGTTTCTTTGACGTTACTTTGATATTTTAACTGGAAGTTTCTCCGCAATCGCGTGTGTTTTGTTTGTTTGATGTTTCGTTGGAACAGAGACTTCGATTGATCGACCGTGCTTTTTAAACGTGATTCGCTTCCTTTTTGATCGAAGAAAGAGAGAAGAAGGGACTGGTCTCGTTGATCCAGTGGAAAGAAGGATAAAAGGAAAACAGTGTGCGCGACACCGAAGCGTATCGCAATTGGTAAGCGAACACGTTTGATTTTATATTTGGCTATGTGTTTGTTATTATTCTGTCGGAATATCTTGCCACGTGCCTCAAGCACCGTGTTGATGTTAATAAGAACAGACGATGCTGTTATATCGACGCGGGAACGTAAGGATTATGTGTTGCCGGTTTGATTTGAAAATGTAGGCAATATGGCGGCTGACGAAAACGCGCGTCTTTCTGGCGCGTTTGAATTTGGTTAGTTAAACTCGGACCCGCTAGGGGGACGAGTTTACTACGAACTCAAATTATTGAAGGTAGGAATATGATTCTTCTAGATTTTCTTTAAAGATAATGATTTACATTTATCGTAAATAATAAAATTCTTAAATTGCATATGAATTTTATTTTATAATAGACTATACTAAGTCTTCGTAGAATTTTAAACTAATTTTAGAATATCCGAATAGAATATTATAGCTATCTCTTTCGAATGAAAAAAGAATGAAAACCCACTAACATACAATTCTTTCTTTCTATTACAGATCCAAGATGACGGATTCCATCATGTTTCTCTGAAATAAATCTTCAGTCCTACTCGAGAAAACAAGTATCTACCATGTGAATCCATCAGAACAACTTTAATGTTGAAAGCTTGCCATTTCGAAGACTTTACCATGTGCTTGCAAGAAACAAAATGTTCCATGTATTTCCAATGCCAATACGAAATATGTATATTTCGAAAATTTTTTAAATCTAAAGACATCCCAACGATCCTAATTCTGAAATTCCAAAATCTCGGAGAACGTTGAGAAAACATTGGTAAACATGACATGAAAGAGAAATTGAAATTAAGAGTATCGAGAAAACAATTGCGTCGAATTTCGTGTGTTTCAGTTATGCGACATATCGTCGAAGTGACACTGTACTGTTTGGTGAGTGGAAGAATCCCTTGGGATGGCGTTGGAAATATAATTGGCGTGCAAGCGGCGATACGCAACGAACCGCTAAAATTTCCGGAAAAGCCGGTCATTTCGAAAGATCTTCGCGATTTGATCTCGAGGATGCTGAACAAGAATTCGCTCGAGAGAATCACGTTGTCAGAGATCAAGAACACACCTGGCTGACAAATTATGGCGTTGAACCACTGCCAAGCGAAGCTGATAATTGTCAACTTCCGGTTACCGTTACGGACGAAGAAGTGGAACGAGTTGTCACGAAGATATCTAAGCTCGTCTCGCTGATTCTTGTCAAAACAATGCTGAGACAGTACAGCTTTCATGTAAGTGGAATTCTTTTCTTTAAAATGATGCCAAATTTAATATTAAAGTATTAATTATAAGAAGTATAATTATATTGAAGAAGAATCAAAGTATTTTTAATTAATTTAATTCAATAATTGATAATGAATTTTAAAACAATTTTTAAATGATATTACTGATAACAAAATTTTTTTTCGAAAATATTTCAAAAGTCTATCTAATTTATTTCTAATATAGCATAAATATTTTTCGTGAAAATTGTTAATGATCATTGTTATACAAATTTTCTAACTAACGAAGAATTATTTTCTGATTCTTCTTTCCTGTCAAGAATCCTTTTCTATCAAAGAAAACTTGGAAAACAACGAGTAGCGGAAAGACGTTGTCAGAAGAGAAGATTGTAAAAAATGCAATGTGGAAAAGATTTCCAAGAACAAACAGAAGTTCACGTCGAGTCCTCACAATTAGCAAACAAATCGCAAGTAAATAGTTTGAATAGCCCAATTTTTCGACGATTTCTTGCAATTATTACCTTTCCCTGTGTGTTCTGAAAAATTTTCAGACAAACATCCGTAAGCAGTCCTCCATTTCCAGTGATGGAACCGCCAAATCGAGAAACAGATGTGGAGGAACGTCTTGAGAAATTCTAACTTCAAAACGTAAGATCCTTTCTTCTAACTTGTATTAACTAACTAAGTCGCGGAAAAAAATTTGACGTGGTCTGCGGGAAATTATTTGTCGCGACCACCACATTTCATATTTCGATTTTACATTTCTGGATCGATGGTGATCTATTAAGATAATTTGATTTTGATTTTCAAGTATTTTTGTGTTCATACTGCCCTTATATATAATAATACAAGAATCTCTTCGAGTTAAGTATAAGAAATAAACGAATTGTGAATGAAGTAACATTAAGGATTATTTTCCATCTGGACGGTTTAGTTTTGACCCAGTTTTTTCGAAACTCTTGTTCCCCTCAATGGATTCAATATGATAGAGAGATTAGTCAAGGTTAAACCGAATTTTGTGGCGTTTTTTTTAATAAACTCTACCAATTTTCTCAGAAATCGCGCTGTAGTAGTCGTAACAAATAATTTCCTTCTATTCTTTATATAAAGAAAAGAATTTAAGTCTTGCAAATGGTGCAAGTGATCTCAACCAAAGTTAGATTCGTGATTTTGTGTTAAATCTGAGGACCATAAACGCGAATTTGAATTTAATACGTTCACAAATTCTGATCTCTCTCCAAACAACACGTTCACAAATTCTGAACTCTCTCCAAACATCACGTTCATAAATTCTGATCTCTCTCCAAACAACACGTTCACAAATTCTGACCTCTCTCCAAACAACGAATGTCTATCCACCATTTGTTAGTAATAACTAGCGGTGGATAGACACTCGTTTTCCAGTTTTATTAACATTTATCGGTAGACTGTGAATTTTTATCCATTTACGGGGAATTTCAACCTACACAGATTGCACGTGACATTCAAAAGTATATAAAGCATCCGACATTAATTATTTGTTGCAATATTTAGTAAATAAAACAATTTATTACTTAGGTTCCGTTTTTTTTTTTTTTTTTTTTTTTTTTTTTTTGAATTAAATTTGTAATGCGACATGAATTTGCACAAATATTCACAGTTTATTGGGAACTAATGGTGGCTACAAGGTCAAGAAACATGATGCCATTAGATCGTCTACCGATGAATAATATTTAATTTATTGACAGATTTATTTGGAACAACCTGTGGCACAGGATGCTTTTTACAGATAAGTAATATTACTTAAAATTATAAAATATTCCCTTTAATGAAATTGGTCGACATATAAGGCGCAAGATGGCTGATATTTGACAGCAGGTCGCGCTGTAATTTGAGGTGAGAAGGTATAAAAAGACGTGCGATGCATCGGTAAGCCTGCATCTAATTGTTACTAGTGTATCATACGTATTATATATGTGCCATATGTGTATAACAAAAAGACAAGACTCTTATATCTATTTATTCTGATGGTATGTAATATTTCGAATTAAAGAATTTCATCGAATCATACTCTAAACATAATTTAATGTACTCAATTTCAATGGATTGAAGCTTGAGTTTTTTCCCTTGCATTGCTTTTATTCTAAAGAACTTTCAGAACTTCACTATGAAGCTCGTGATATTACAAAAAATAAAAAGAAAAGAATTTCCTTCTCGAGCTTGAAGAATTCTTAGCGTCTAAAGATTTATAAAAACTTCAGATTCCAGCTGAAGATGCTCACAAATTTTCCACCGATCTCGAATAAAAATATTACGTACCTCCAGAAATATTTTTCAAACCTTCGTCGATAAAGATCTACGAAACGTTGTTTAGTGGCTCAGATTTATCCACAATCGTCGTGCACGATATAATGGATGCATCTCGCGCGTTAGGAATATTCTCACAGGGCATCTTGTATCTCGTATTAGACGTGCACTATGTTTCTTAATCTACACGTAACGGAAGTACAATTAATCGTATCGCGTGCGAAACTGGCCCTCAATTGGCAATCAGTTTCATTTAACGAGTCAAACTATCTAACAGAAGCGAACCATCTGAAAGTCTTACTTATTCTGAATAGAGCAAAAATCTGAAAACGTGAACGTTCGATTCGAAACGATCGTGACAAATTGACCAATTGAGGGGCTCGATTGTCAAAAAGGTGATGGACAATTAACGTGAAGCGAGGCAAAAATCGAAAGTTGGTGTCTTTTTTTTTTTTCGACTAATGCACTGATCTTCTCGACGATCAATCTTACAGACGATTTTGCTTCGTTGTCTTTTAATAGACGAAGAATTAAAAAAGAGTGAAAGGAGACACGATTAAACTCTAAGGACTCTACCAAAAGTAATACTTTTTTTGATAGTGTTTTGGTAGATTATATACAGATTATATACAGTGACCATAAAAAAGGCAATCAGTTAATTTTACAGATGTACAACTTTTAAATCGCAGCGGATTTCTCAGTTAAACCTTGCATTCATCAAGTCGGATTTCTCGACGTGCCTCTTAAAGCGAAGTTCAGTAAAAAAGACGATAAGTCGATGAATCGATGGTGATTACGTTTAGTTGCCTACTGTCATAAAATTGGCCAACGAAGACGAGCGAGGGATGAACTGTGTACCCAATGTACTTTATCGATGTTTATTCTCATTTGGTAAATTGAATCGTGAATCGTGTATGACTCTCTTTTGCTATTGGCTCGAATCTCTCGTTGTTGTCATTGTCGTTGTCGATAGGTTCCTATCAATTAGTTTCGTCTGGGCTACGGAGTTCATATTGCGAGATAAAAAAATTCTCGTAGGTACTCATAAATTAACTACATTTTACACTTTGTGGGGATTATTTGATTTAGATTTTTTTTTTTTTTTGACATTTTGTTCTCACATTCTTACATTAATGGGAAAGAATGGAATTATTGGATGGTGTGGGATGTAGGAATAAAATCCAGAATATAGAACATAGAATACGAGACAAGTTAACATTGAATATGAAAAATGTACAGGGTATGGAATACGAAATGTGGTTTGTGGGAGTGCGAGGATATGAAATGTGGAATATAAGACACTGAATATGGAATGT
>NW_025109997.1:4419-16912 GCF_011392965.1 Frieseomelitta varia | reverse complement strand
GAATGATTCTACTAGAGCACCGTAAATTTCATCCGCTTTGAGTTGAAGAGCTTGTCTAGTTACGTCAACCACATCGTGTCTGTAGAGAGTGTTGTTTTGTCTTCCGTGTCTTGCTTGGAGGAACAGATGCCAAGTATGGTAAAAGGTCTCCGAATCGTACCGATTCTATGGCAACGTTCCGTGTCACACGCACTTAGTAAATAATTAACGAAGTCTAAGTAACTTTTGTCGAGGGAGAAAGAGATTATTGCATTAACACGACATAATGATTGAACATTTTCTAATCATTGTGTAAATCTTTTTTCAAAGTTACGTACATTTAAATATACATTTAAATTACTGTTGCTGCTTGTAAAGGAAAATGTAGAATAGAATCCCAGAGAGAATAAACTAAGCTCACTCATGGTACCAGATTTAATCTCGGTTGCAATTGTCTTGTGTTTTCCTGGTGCTTGAGAAATTATACACGGTCCTATCCAAATAAATTTTGCAAGTATTTTACAACAACATTTCGAAAAACATATTTCATCAATCTTTATTTAATATTTACTCAGAGACTAGGAATTGATCGGGAAAGATAAAGAGACAATTGATATTCATCGTGCTTAATGGCCCTTGAATTTAAGTTACTTCCTCACGTTTGAAAATTCGGTTCGAGCCGAGAATGATCTAACTTTATTTATACTCTCGTTGATTCGACAGTCTACGCCATCGACAGCGTTTCATAAGGTTTCTTAAATTAATGTCGGCTTGTCCTTTCTCCAATTGTTCTGCAGCTGTAGCCGTTTCCTAAAGTTCCTTTACTTTCAAGTTTCATAAATTAAGGACGTCGACTGGCAAATGGATATTTGCCTGCAATTAAGCCGTTTGTCGACTGAAACTCGCACAGCGGAATAATTGGCATCGACTGGTGCTCGGTAAATCATTTATAATCTCATAATACCTCCGACACAATGTTTCGATTGGTCGAAAGATACAGCTGTCTTTGCGAAACGTGGCTGTTTCGAAGCCAATTCTTTCGTTTTTTTTTTTTTTTTTAATATGCTTTATCAAATTGGAATATTTTGGAAATTCATTGAATAATGCTTAACGCTTAGAAACGCTAAAGAAACATCTCAGGACGGAAAGATGTGTATATATATATGTGTGTGTATATATATTTAACGAGATTTGTTAATTAATTTTAATTTTCGTGTAAAAGAACGCACAAAGTGTTAACGCTATTTTAAAAATAGACACTTTTACTCGATCATTATTTATTAAGTCGACTCGTTCTGCGTGTGTCAATCGTGATTTCCTTCGATGTGTCAGTTTCGAGATTTTTCGTGCCGTTCCTCGACCTCCGTTTCTTGATTCGGCGCTTCCATCACCGGAGATAGAGGACTGTTTATGGATAATTGTCTGAAAGTTTTTCAAAACACAGAGGGAAAGATAATAATTACAAAAAATCGCCGAAAGATGTATGATTCGGATTATTCACCTGCGATTTGTTTGCCAGTTGTAAAAACCCGGCGCGGACTTGCTCCTGCCTGTTTTTGAAAATCGTTCCCACATTGGATTTTTTGTCGTCTTCCTTTCTGGCGAGGTCTCCTCGGTACCTGTCGTTTTTTCACTTTCCTTCGGTAGAAAAGGATTCTGAGAATCGGAAAATAAACCATCGTTAGTTAGGAAATTTGTACAACGATGATCGCTAATAATTTTCGCGCAAAATATTTGCGCTCCGTTAGAAAAGTCAGACAGAATTTTTCGAATAACTTTAAAACGAAATATTGCGACAATGTCATTTGAAAATTGTTTTAAAAAATTCAATTCCATTGCTACAGATTGTCTAATACTCGCAAGATACAAGAATAGTGCAAGATCTTTTCGAAATCTCATTGCATGAAAAAGTTTACGAAACGTGACATTATTAAAGCAGAAATAAAAGGGACTCGAAGGATCGGATAATTCTTCGTTGTTGAACGTTATTCTCGATTCGAAGAACAGGATTTCACAAAAGATCTCGTTATTCGCTCGAAATTCTTTAAGAATTTCCAATCTATTTTCGTCAGAAATCGTGTCAACCTTGGATGGAAGCTGATAAGAGAAGCAGAAGAGAAGAGAAAGAGAGAAAAGAGAAGAGAAAGAGAGAGAAGAGAAAGAGAAATAAAATGAGAAAAAGAGTTCACTCTTTTATGACATCGACACTCGAGCGGCGTTATTGCCATGTTTATGGAGCCGTCAACCTCCCTTGAACTCGGTTGATATCGACTGGCTGCTGCTCATCAAATAATAAGGCCAGAGAAGTAACGCCGCGGCGAGAACTCGCGGCAGCTTTTCCACGCCGTCGCGACGACTATCCCGTCATAAACAGAGAAACAGAGAGGCTTGACCTCTCTCGTTGTTCGCCGACCCGAGCGCGAGATCAAATGTCGGTCACGATTGAAATTCAATGGCCGACTTTTCCATCGTAACCGAAATCGAATCGCTCCAAACGACTGTATAACGCTCGACACGCAAAGCCTTCTACGCGAGAAGAAACTCGACACTCGTGACGCAACGAGATCAACGAATTGTATAATCGATGATTACTGTACAGAGTGCATGACGAGTACATTCCACTGACGATCGTCAAATGAAAAGTAATCTACTGATTAGCGACAGAATTCGACAACTCTTGCGAATTCAGATTCGAGTTTCTACAATTACTTGTGTATTATAAAAATTCGAGAAATATCCAACTCGTTGTGCTTTCCAATTTTTTTTTTTTTTTTCGGTTTCTTGTTGTCACTTTATCCCCAGCCAACGCAGATCATTTGAAGACCTACGGGGGGAGTCTAGTAGAATTTTATGGTACTTTATCGACGACGTCTACGCTATTCCTGTTTTTATCGTATCGACGATAAAGTTGACCGCGGATGAAGGGCGAATAGTCTGTCGCACGGGAGGTTACGAGAATCAAAAGCTCCATTTCCCACCGATGCAATTACAGGTGACAACGCGACAGTAACTACCGCTTAGTCTCAATATCCACGAAACTAAAGCGGAGAGACAATCAGCGGGAAAAAAAGTGGGCGAGAAAATTTTCATGGTATATAGGTAAACGTTTTAACAACCTCGAGTATTAAGGTCAAATGAAAGAATTGGAAAAAGAGTTTCGCGAGCTAAATAGCGAAAGTTCGTCAGTCGGAATCATTAATAATAACTTCCCCTTTGACCTTTCGCGGTTATAGAAATTAGCTAATAGGCGGGCCTTCACCGAAACCAGTCTGTATTCATTGCCTCCTAGTCACATTTGCATTTATCTCGAATAAACACTTTAATGAAGAGATTAAACAATAACACAAACTCAAATCGAGGCGCTAAATTTCAAACGTTAAATTCTCGTCTTTAATTGTGATAGGTCTTGAATTAATTTGTTCTGTTGTAATTATACCAATCAGTACTACATTGTTGTAACATGAATTATAGTATCTTTTAATAATTATTTTAATAATTCATTAATAGCACCAAATAGGAAATAAATTCGACATGTTAACCTTGTGAGTATCAATTATCGAATTAAATTACTTCTTCTCACGATCATACAATTAAATTTGCAATTGCGTTAAATAAATTAACAAATTTGGCATCGTTTTAACGAATAGAATTCCACTTACTTGGAAGCTGTGCTGTCTCAGCATTGTTTTGATAAGAATCAGTGTGACGAGCTTGGGTATCTTCGTGACAACTCGTTCCACTTCTTCGTCCGTAACGGTAACCGGAAGTTGACAGTTATCAGCCTCACTTGGCAGTGGTTCAGCGCCACAATTTGTCAGCCAGATATGCTCCTTGATCTCTGACAACGTGATTCTCTCGAGCGAATTCTTGTTCAGCATCCTCGAGATTAAATCGCGGAGATCTTTCGAAATGACCGGCTTTTCTGGAAATTTTAGCGGTTCGTTGCGTATCGCCGCTTGCACGCCAATTATACTTCCAGTGCCATCCCAGGGGATTCTTCCGGTCACCAAACAGTACAGTGTCACTCCCATCGACCATATATCGCATAACTGAAACACACGAAATTCGACGCAATTGTTTTCTCAATACTCTTAATTTCAATTTCACGTTTCTCACATTTCTGACCTCTTCTTAAATTCTAGAATTAGGGTCTTTCGAATGTTTTTGGATTTTTAGACTCTTCGAAATATTGATAGAATAATGTTGCTATTTCCATGGAATGAGATCAGATCGCCTCGTACATCGTCGGTACTTACCGTTCCAGAGTAATGAACGCCAGGCATTGTAGTTTCAGGTGCCGCGAACGCCGGGGTTCCGGTCGGTCCTGACAGTAATTCTCCGCACGCCCTCAGTTCCGTGCTAACGCCTAAATCCGCGATCTTGATGCGACCGTCACTGTCCACCAACAGGTTGCTCGGTTTTATGTCGCGATGAACTATCCTCTGATAATGTACTGGAACAATTGAGAATCCACGAATTTCGTTTAAAATTATTTTAACGCGACGATTGAACGTTCAAAATTATTCCATGGAATATCTCGAGTAAATATCATTTCGTGCGATTAAAATTTCAAGGAACAAAACGGATTTATTATGCCGAGTTGGGCGGAGAGAAAAGAATTCTAAGAGGATAAGGAAAAACGAAAGAAGAGAGAGTGAGGAAAGAAAGCAGAGGAAGTAATAAGACAAAGGAAGTGGGACAAAGAGGGTAAAAAAGGAAAAGAAGAATTAAAAGAGAGGAATGGTAGCAGCTAAGGAGATATCAGCTAATATAATATAATACAAAGCACCAGTTATTAATGAAAGCAGTATAAGGTGAGAGAGGATAAGAGGGAGAATGAATTACGTACGAAATATACAAAACGGAAAACTGTAAAACCAAGTCTTGTGTCGAAGTTGTCTGACTGAAATAAAGTAATATCTGCTAGTTTATTCTGTTGAATGTTACCAACAATTCTGCCAACTCGAATCAAATATATAAAATGTAGTCAAGTCGAAATATAATTTGTACACTTTTACTCACGGTATTCCACGCCCATCACGATGTCGCGAAAGTTCTTCCTGGCAGTTTCCTCGTCGAGAGGTTTGTCGGTGGGCACCTGCAGTATCTCGCCCCTCTGGACCAGTTCGAAGACAAGGTAAAGGTTGTCCTCGTCTGGATCGTCGAGAACTTCCACCAGTTTCACGACGTTCGGATGATCCAGTTTCTTCAACAAGGCAATCTCTCTGTAAACCTTGGCCAAAGGGTTAGCCGATCCCTTTTTCCCCGGGATCATTCTACCGAAGACACCCGCCTTTTTCATTAGCTTCTTCTNTACTGAGAATCTTCATCGCGTAATGGGTCTCGTCTTCTTCGTTGTAAACAAGTTTCACGATCCCGTAGGAGCCCTGTAACAGCGAAAATATACGAGGGCGAGGTATGAAATGGTCGGTACAAAAAAAATTCTTGAAAATGAAAAAGTTTAATTGGACGAATCTCTTTCATTTTGACACAGTTTCATCGTCGCAGAGATTTTACGTTTTTACACGTGTGAAGTAAATGTCGACGAAAAACAAAACGTTTAAATTGTTAATTACCAGAGCGTTGTTTAATTTTCGTGATATGAAATGTCGTGATTGTCGTTCTGTAAGGATTTTATCACTGTCTCCGAGTTGGGTGTTGCGTTTCCGTTCCGACCTTTATGTCGCGCGAGAGCAGCGTTGAAACTGGGTGGGTTTCAATTTTCAGTATTAATTACATTCGCAATTATCGGTACTTGAATATCACGGCACGTGTGCGACCCTTCATGTATTTCAAAATTAAATGTTTTTGATGATTTTAGTTCTAGAATCGTTCGCACGCTGGGTTGAAAATGTTATTTCGAAGGAATAATAATTAAGAATTTGGAATCTCTGATGCATAGTACGTATAGTTTGCAACTTTTGTCGTAACGAATATTTCTTGTACTTGAGATCAATGTTTCATTAAAGTGACCTCACACTTAATGTATGATTTAATATTTCATCTGGTTCGTTAAATGATACGTTACTGTGTTCTAATAATAATTATTCGTCGTTTAATATATCATTTTCAATTATTACACATTATTATTTAATAATGTATTATCTAAGAACTACTTATTGCTGCGTCTCCATAAAATTTCATCAATTTGTTCAAATTATCAATCAAACGAATTGCTTTCATTTTTAATTATACCAGATCAAAGTTCTTCTCTTGATCTTCCCTAATATCAGAAAATCGTACAACAATACGAACAATTAAACAATCAGTCGAAAACTCACCTGACCAATGTTGTCCAACAATTTATACTGATTCAGCTGAAGAGCTCCCTCCTTGTTGTCGATGGAAACTCTCCTGCTCTCTCTCAGAGGCTTCCTTCTGTTCCTAGGACTCCCCTGAGGGCTCCCGTACGGCGAACAAGGACAGTACGGATAAATAGGTCTGACTGACACGTTTTGACTGGCGTTGTGACTCCCCTGGCTCGTGCCAGCCTCTCCAGATGAAATCGCCTCTCTTACGTTCGAATCGTCGGCAGTTTTGTCAGACGCCGGCGTCTGAATATCGCTGGACGCACTGTTCTTCAGCGACGATGTATTCGGAGATACGTTCCTCGATCCTGTCGAATCCATCGTCGCAGCAACGTCGCATGACTTGCCACCGAGTCTGTCAGGGTTTCTTGAACTTGACTCCAGGAACGTTGGTGTTGGTAAACGTGAAGCTAGTTGAGTCGAACTCCTCGAAGCTGGAGAGAACGAGAGACGGTTGGTCGAGTCACCGAGAGAAGACTCAAAGAGGCCAGACGACGTGTCCTGATGTTCAATAGTTGTTTCAATAGTAGTCTCCGACGTGTTTTTCGGAGGGAAGTGCAGATCTCTCTTCACCTGTTTGATAGAAGTATCGTCTCTAAAAACCTCTTTAACCTCCTCGATGTTTGGCATCTCGAGCCCAGCCCCAGACACTTCCCAGTGAACCTCCGTAGTGGGCATCCTTTCGATCTCTACGTCCTCGGTTAAACTCTCCTCGGCTCTGCCCAACACCACTCTCGAGTTCAATCGTTTTAGACTGGCGGAAGACCTGCGTCTCTCTTTCAGAAACGACGGGTCCTGCAAAACGTCGACGGATGACGAGTTCCTTCTGTCCTCGTCGAATGTCCCCAGATTGCTCTCGTATCCGCTGCTCCCTCTCCTAGGGCTGACGATCCCTGCGCCACGCGATTTAAGGTTCTCGCGGAGCGCGGGCAAACCTTGCGCCTCCTCCAGGAACAGAGCACTGTCCTTTCTAACCTCGACGATCTCTCGGTCGGACGTGTCCTCGGGGCTCGACGGAACTCTGACGGATTCTTCAGGATTCCTCGGATCTTTCAACGTCTCTCCCGATGGTAACTTGATGGTCACTTTGTTCTCTATGTCTGAGAATCTTCGCAGCTCGAACGATTTGTCTGGACTTGATTTTTTTAATAGAAGTGTCGGAGTGTCGATCGGTGTCGATTTGAATCGTTGTACCGGAGGTTTGGTGGACTCGTTGAGGATGTTCGGGGATTGAGAGTGCCGCTCGTTTGCTTTCGGTTCGAATCTTTGGGTGGTGGGGTCAGTCGCGGTGCTGGAGGGCAGTGGTTGATCGATGTTTTCGGATGCATCCAGAGAAATGTCCCCCGAGGACGATGCGGCCACTGTCAGCGACCCGGTGATCGAGCTTGGGGACTCTTCGTCGATCGCGTTGCCCCTGGAAATGAAAAAGCCGATGTTCTTCTTAAGAAACAGGTTCTTCTCTCGTGAACGAGGTATTTGTTATTATTTTTCTAGATTGGTTTTGCTATGTTTCAATTTTATACTACTACTCGGCTCTCGCTACTCATTTCTTGATTCTTTTTTCCCTTCTTTATTTTAACATCAATTCTATTTTATTATTATCTAAACTTCTCAAGGAATCTTAATTTTTTAAGACTTTAACTTCTTTCTTGAGACCTTTTTTTATTATCTTTCAATTTTATACACCCTCTCAATTTTTATTGTTTTCAATTTTGCGCTTCCTCGTTATTTAATCTTGATTCTATCTCGTGAAATCTTCAACGAAAACAAATAAATTTATCGCCTTTCCGTTCACGTTGTTGGAAAATAGAAATACGAAGTATTCGCGCGATGTTTGACAATAGTTCCCGTTCCCTTCCTTGGTCTCGATAGTTTAAGACTCGAAACACAATTCTGTCGTCGCGAGACATGTTCTCGGTACTCTTCGGTGATCATGTGCATCGGCAGCCATTTTGTGCATGTGCTACTCATCTGCCTAGAGGTGCCCCAATGGCCATAAACTTTATCTTAACCATTCTCGTTGTTAGTTTTTTTTTTTTTTTTCATCTCGTCAGAATTACCGATTTTATCGATACTCAGAATCTTTGTTTTTCGATTCCTCCTTTCAATGACCAATTCTTTGCAGATAGAATTTTTTTTTAGTATTTAAATGCCAAGGAGACAAACAACGACTCCTAATTCAACAATATTCAATGGTTACAATTTCCTACCGAGGTTCCCTTTCCGTTCAGAGATACAGATTTTCCAAAATTCACAGTTTGAATGTAATGCCTGAGGTTAATATTGCGCCAGGTGTCGAAATACCTACTCGCGAACGACAGAGTCTCGAACAATCGTTGGACCAGCTTCATCAGCAATTCGCTCGGAAGTCTCAGCCTCCGGGGATCAGCTCACGAAGCTCATTAAATCCTCAAGGAAGCTTACTGGGTCGCCGATTCGCAATTGAGATCGTGAAGATGACAAAAATATGAAATTTAAATGACTCGCGGAGGCGGCGAGCGATTTGAAGCGAATCGAAAGCGAAAGACATTTCCTGTTTTTTTTTTTTTTTTTTTTTTTCCCCGGGAACGAATTAATGCACACTTGGAAAACTATGTTTTCTAGTAGCAGCTGTATCTTCCTCTGTGACAATACACGTCGATTTTCCGTTGTCTCTAGATTCTTCATGCGATTTATTTTATCTTCTATTCTGAGGCAATTCTGATACTGAATGATAGATTTCAGCACGAATTCAATATGTCAGATCATTCTTCTTTAAAATTATAAGACTATCAAGTGACTTTAACTGTTCCACGATTAAAAATTAGACAAAGCTAATTTGCAATATTTACAATATTAATTTAACTTAATATCTTAATAACATACATCTGTAATATTTACAATATCAGGTTAATTTATATTAATTATTTTCTGCGATTTGTTTTATCTTCTTTTCTGAGGAAATTCTGCTACTAAATGATAGATTTCAGCACGAATTCAATATGTAGACCATTCTTCTTTAAAATGATAAGATTATCAAGTGACTTTAAATGTTCCACGATCGAAAATTGAACAAAGCTAATTTGAAATATTTACAATATTAATTTAACTTAATATAACATATACCTGTAATATTTATAATATTAAGTTAATTTATATTAATTTCTTTCTTATAAAATAATATTTATGATATTAAGTTAATTTATATTAATTTCTTTCTTATAAAAGAATATTTATAATATTAAGTTAATATATATTAATTTCTTTCTTATAAAATAATATTTATGATATTAAGTTAATTTATATTAATTTCTTTCTTTTAAAATAATATTTATGATATTAAGTTAATTTATATTAATTTCTGTCCGGACAGTATCTATTCTAATTATCATTTAAATTATAATAACTCACGTGCACAGAATATATTCTGAATATATTCTGGTATTAATAGATATTTTCGTTTATTTATTTATTTATGTCAGTATTTTTGGACAATCAGGGTCAATTATATATACACGACACCCCATTGCGAGACTTGGAGAAGAAATCTCCTCTGATGATCGTGATTTTTTCGAACCTCGAGGAGGCGTCGAAAGTGCTCGTCGATTTGACTTGCAAAAAGTAACGTTTGCCACGCGGATGGCAATTGTTCGGTTCGAATCAGGCCAACGAATACGAGTCTGTCAACGCGATCTGCATTCGCGAGAGGTCGCGCGGTTGTGTATGTGTGTGCGTCTGGTTGTTAGAACGCCCACTTTAGACCGGCTGATTAATTATCTTCAGCTCTGCATAACCAGTCGAGGTTCTAGTTAATCGAGAACGATTAACTTGCCAGCAATTTGAGAATTGCTCGGTTTTCGTGATCTCGGTTATTCCGAGTTTCGAGCGTGATAATTTCAAACGGTTTTCGGGACTCGGGGATTCGACGTCTGGTCGAGAGACAGACGAAATTCAACGCAGTTGCTTTTTCAATACTCTTAAATTCAATATCACGTTTCCCTCATTTCTGACCACTTCTTAAATCCTAGGATTCGGATCTTTCGAGTGTTTTTTAGAATTTTCGAAATGTTGGTATACGATGATGTTTCCTATATCCGTAGAATCAAATTACTATTCCGTAAGATTCGCACTGGGTTTCAATTTAGTTTGCCTGATAGTTATTCGAATTAGAGGTGCGTAAATTATTTTCGTTTTGGATATTTCGAAATGGAATTAATTACAAACAACGGTTAGAAAGTATAATATTAAATTAAATGCAGTTAAGGAAATTTTCAGTAGTCAAACGAAGTTTGAATTATAAATATATTTCTATGACGAAATAGACAGTTCGAATGATGGCGATTTTGAAAACAAAGGCACCCATTTTTAAAGCGAGAAGAAAAGTTTATTGTTATACGATAAACGAACAGTTTCTTCTCCATTAGAAAAATTTTTATATTATTGCATTGTATTATATTTTTATATATGTTATAATGTTTTATATTATATTATTATATACATTATATATATAATATAATTTATATTATATTACAATTATATAAATTTTATATAAAATTATAATATATATTGTAATGTTATATTTTACATTATTGCTTCAATAAGTGTGATCAAAAATTGATCTCAAATAATAATAATAAATAAACGAACAGTTCTTTTCTTCTCCACTAGAAGAATTTTTATATTATTGCATTCTATATTATATTATATTTTTATATATATTATATTATATATATTATATATATTATATTATTATATGTATAATATAATTTATATTATATTATAATTATATAAATTTTATATAAAATTATAATATATATTGTAATATTATATTTTACACTATTGCAGGAATCACACTACGTGTGATCGTGTTCTAATGTGGAATGCCACGAGTTGGTTTCACGGTTTTTGCACGATCGAAATCGAAATCGATATCTTACCTAAGCAGTGAAAACACGATTGTTAACAAGAAGGAGAAGTCGAGACGTCGTGTTAGTTTGCCGACAAATTATTGTCAATCTGTTACACGCAGAATTTGCCATCGTTTACGTGTCTCTCTCTCTCTCTTTCTCTCTATCTCTATCTCTCTTTCTTCGAGTGATTGATACGACGAGGACTTCTTCGTACTGGACATTCGTTCGATTCGTATGGACACGAATGGCATTCAGAAATCAGACAGGTGCAGAACGAGTTGTGATGCACATTCCATTTTCGTTACGTGCTCGTCGTACGTAAATACGAGCGAGTTTTCGATGCTTCTTTGTCACTGACGCGATCCTTCTTCTGCTCAATGACGATAGTGCGATCGATATCGACGGAATTTGTTAAGCGGTTTCTTATTGTATTGAACACATACACGGATTTTTAACATTAAACGATGTTTCGCCGAGTGCTTGCACCGTAGAAACACAAAAAATTGTGTTTTATCGGGTTTTGTCTTTCCAAAAAAAGAAATTTTATTACATTATCCTTTTTCAAGGAATCAGATTTTCTCGAAAATATAAATCAAAAAGTCTCTCATGAAATTTAATCCTCCTAGTAACCTTGCAATTTTTAAATATATCTTTTAGACCTGCAAAGTTCTTGTTATTGAAAACAAAAATGTGTAAAAGGACGTGCTATAAATGGGTATTCAAACATGCAAAGAATGCTCCAAGTATGAAAGAATAGGGAAGAATGATTAAAAAGAAATTGTTGGTCAGTTGAATGAATCAAACCAAATGTAACTCGTCGAGAAATAAGATTCAATTGTCGTGCGCCAATATCATGCAACAACAGCAGCTGTTTTGAACAGCAGTGGAAGTTTTCGTTAAAATCGAAATTGGAGTAAAATTTACACCCTATGAATAAAGAAAGCTTCGTTACGCGCTCCCTTGTTGTTCATTTATTTTATCCGTTTCTCGATCGCAATTCCTCCTTGTTTACTCGCTGACACGAAAACAGAGTGTAATTAAATTAATTCAGAAATATTTGAAACTTTTCTTAGCAAAAATTTACTTTTCACCCTTTGCCACTGTTCAGCTAACACCAAGTCAAGCGAAACTTTCACGTTTCGTCTGTGGGTGAACATATTTAATTTCTGTAAGATATCAATTATATTAGTTGTATAATTAATTATAGTATAAAGTATTGATTGTACAATTAATTACCTAAATCTAGTATTTACAATACTTACAAAACCTATATTACATTATATTAATATGCATTATACTACTTAAAAACTTTCACGT
>NW_025109997.1:0-4104 GCF_011392965.1 Frieseomelitta varia | reverse complement strand
AATTACCCAATCTAAATCTAGTATTTACAATACTTACAAAACCTATATTACATTATATTAATATGCATTATACTACTTAAATTAATTGTAGCATAAAGTATTAATTGTATAATTAATTACCCAACCTAAATCTAGTATTTACAATACTTACAAAACCTATATTACATTATATTAATATGCATTATACTACTTATATTAATTGTAGCATAAAGTATTAATTGTACAATTAATTACTTAACCTAAATCTAGTACTTGCAATACTTACAAAACTTATATTACATTATATTAATATACATTATACTACTTATATTAATTACAGCATAAAGTGTGAATTATATAATTAATTACCTAATCTAAATCTAGTATTTGCAATACTTACAGAACCTATATTACATCATATTAATATACATTATAGTACTTTATATTAATATACTTCAATTATTATTTATTACATTACATACACCTCACATTATTATTTATACTAATATAAATCACTGTATTGTGTTACGTAGCGCATCATACAACAGAAGAATATTTTTTTTAATTTTATAATATCATCTAGCTATTTATGTTAAAATTTTATTTTTAAATTCATTGCCGGCGACACGCGTCTCGGAAACATTATGGAGATGAGGAACAGGTCATCGTAGTGACTCATCCCGCGACAAAAGCGCGTCTTTTAATTCAATAATATCATCCAGTTATTCACGTTATTTGAAATTCATTGCCAGCGACACTCGTCCCGTTTTGGTTGCTCTGATATATTTACCGGGAGATAGAAATCCAGGAGACAGGTCCCACCGTGGCAGTCGACGTGCTAACGAATAACCAACGCGTAAAATTTCACTCAGAAAATCTCAACTAATTAACCCGTTCGAGGTAGCAATGAATTTGGCGTTTCGCACGGAACGCGGCGACCAAACTGCTCTTGTAACTAATTAGCCGAGCTGATTAATCCGAACGTGTTCCCATGGACGCTGTTCGCGGAACGATCCGCGCAATTAAAACGTTCCTGCTGTAAATCGTTCGTCAAGGTGGCGAACGTAACGGGTGGAGACGAGGTCGGAACAGGAATACGATTCTGTTCAGTTCTCTCGGGAACTGGATCTACGTTCGTGCAGGGGTGTATCAAATATCTTTTTCCAATCGCCAGGATGCGGGAGATTGCGATCCGACAAGCAGAAAAGAATGCGTGGTTATTTGGAAAAAGAAAGAGAAAAAAGGAAATAAGGAAATCGGGAAGGAACAATGTTGCTTCTGTAAGATATTGGCCACGTAACACTGTTTGAACTACGTACAGGGTGGAAAGAAATGTTTGATCTTGGGTTTGTTGTAGTGAATTTTTTTATTATACGTGAATTTTATTTCTTCCGCGCCCTATACGTACATATGAAGTATTCTCTGCGTCCTTACAATAAGAAAGAATATTAATATTCTTAATATTATTTAATATTTAATATTATTTAATATTTTAATATTTAATATTATTTAATATTTTAATATTTAATATTATTTAATATTTTTATATTTTAATATTTAATATTTTATATTTAATATTATTTAATATTTTATATTTAATATTTAATATTTAATATTATTTAATATTTAATATTTTATATTTTATATATTTAATATTATTTAATATTTAATATTTTTAATATTAAATGTTTATAATTTAATATTTATTTAATATTTAATATTTTTAATATTAAATGTTTATAATTTAATATTTATTTAATGTTAATTTGTATATTAAATGTTTTAAAATTTCATTTTCATTAAATGTTTTCAAATTTAATTTAATGTTAATTTAACGTTTATAATATTCCTAATATCAAATATTTTGATATTTCAATTTAATACCAAGTATTTTAACATTATTAAGAAGAAACATTCGGGGCGCTTGAATAAGACACCCTGTGTATCGATAACTCACGAGGCCCCTTAGGAAATTCGACGATGAGTTCGACGCGTGTACTTGCGACGTAACGTGCCGCGAATCCGCCGGGAATTACTGTGGCAACGCTTTAGGTTAGGTTCCCGGGGAACAGAAGCTTATCAGCCTCGTGATATTCGAAACGAACGTGACATAAGTGTCGAGGCAATCGTTAAAGACGAATGACGTGCATTACGCGGGATTAAAATTAAGAGTGAACCTGTGGAGTTGAGGAAAAACACGAGGAGTTTATTGTTCTCTTTTTTTTCTTTTTTTTATTATTATTATTATTATTATTTTCACGTGAAGTTAAAATGAAATTACGTACGGTATAGTGAAATGTTCTATAACGAGAATTTATTCTGAGAACTTGTTTGTTCATTAGAGGATACGCGTATCGTATGTATATCTGTTCAAGGACAGTACGTACATTGTTAATACGTATAATAAAGCATACAAATATACATATTGTTGTCGCATTAAATTGAATTCGTTGTATATTTGAATCGTACACGCTGCTGGAACAATCGTGAACGTTTTCACTTGACGTTTCACTTGCGCTGGCAACTGATTGCGGACCATAACGAGTGACCGAACCGGTATACAATAAATCGTCGCTTTCCTTTTGTCACACTCGTCGGTGTGATATCGCTGGATAGAAATTATCCAGAGTTAATAAATTTGTTTATTATTTGTTCCGCCTATTTTGTTTTACTTTAAATTTTACTTACAACCGAGAAAATGTTACAATTTTGGAACAAAGAGTTCTCGTCATTGTCCAGCGTAATCAGAAAAATTGTTCGTTCCTTATACGTATACAAATTATATTATATATTACTTGTATGTTATATATTTGTAAATATGTATTATTTCGTGTATACAAATAATACGTGTCGTTGTTACATTTAAATTTCGCACACTCGTTTATGCGATAGAGCGGTAGCAAGCGTTTCAATACAACGAAAGGAGTTACTCATCGCAAGACGAGTTACAAATCGTCTCTTACAAAAAAAAGAAAAAAAAAAAAAAAAAAAGATAAAATGTCAAAAGGAGAAGATGAAAGAAGAAGATCGAGCTTCGAAAGAGAGAAAGAAAGGAAGAAAAATTTTAATTCAATTTTTCTCTCCCCTTGGAAGAACTTGCAAATACACAAACCAACCTAGGAAAGAATGGAAAGAAACAGTCACGCGAATTAATTCTCCCTTTCTTCAAAGAAACGAAAAAAAAGAGAAAGAAGAAGGAATTCCATCTCTGTGATATACTCAGTTGCAATAACGAAACAGCGGAAAGCACGAATCCCGCCCCGAGGGGCAGCTCCTCCATTTCCACGGGCCGTAATGCATCACGCTCGGCTCTTATATTGCGCGATTCCTCGCATAGTTGGCGCGCCGGGTCGTGCAGCTTCCGGGCGAGACGGCGCACGATTACAACGTTTCACCATCATCTCCGGAAAGTTCGATATTCCCCACGCGACGATCGTGCCACCGTCCACGGATCAATTTCGACGTGGACTAGGTGGAAACATCGAAAAAGAGAATCGAAAGAAAGAGAGAGAGAGAGAGAGAGAAGATAGTTCGTCAGACAATGTAGCAGATGTGCTGCTTGGTGGGAGGATCGGACGTGACCGTGGCTACGAATGCTCGAAATCTCCATAGGTCGCTCTCGTCTGAAGATGCGGACAGAGAAGAAAAGATAAAAGGGAAACTTCATCGGGGATTCTTGGAACGTTTCTGAAGAATTGTTCCCACTTGAATTCTACAAGATCGGAGAGACAAAATTTCGTCCGGATTGGATTTGGCGAAGAAGATGGCCGATGTGATGGTGAACGTCGAACGTTATTTCGCCTTTGATTTCGTTTGCAGACGTTTCCGTGGCAAAAATTGTTCCACGTCGTTTTTACGTGGAGCATTTGGATATTTGAAACGTCATTGTTATCACAATGAGACGCGACGTTGTCGTTACTACAAGGGATGTATGTATGTGTCTCGTCTGACTTGACGCGTCAAACGTCTCCATTGCTTTGTTTTGTCTCTTGGAGATGTGTGAAAAAAATTTTATTAATAAAAGTTATTCAGCGCAGAGGGAGCCACGACATGGTAGTATTGATTTTTTTCGTAAGGGGGAGGGATGTCGGAGATTTTAAGGTCGTCTCCACTTCTTTTTTTTTT
>NW_025109996.1:542973-547790 GCF_011392965.1 Frieseomelitta varia | reverse complement strand
GTGCTGTTTCTTTCTCTATCTTTTTCACGACATTATTGTGATCGTTAAATATAAGTACGCGTATTTAAAAAAAAAAAAAAAAAAAAAAAAAAAAAAAGAAAGAAATTAGCGAAATTTTTCCCATTTTGACGCTTCATTCAAACCTCCGTAGCTCGAGCACTATGACATCTGATTAGAATATCGATTATTTTATCAGAACAGAATATTTAACAGCAATATTAGGTGTGAAAATTAACTCGCCACCCTCGTAATTATCTGTGACTTTAACTTCTGCATCGCTCGCGATCAATTCTAACTTTATTTCGTGCTCGAATCTTCTCAATCAAATTTCATACACGCGCGAAGGAATAAAAATTGTAAAAAGAATAAAATTTGCTTCGTTCGAGATTTCAAGACAACACGTTGCATGTTTGGAAAATCAAATAGACGTTTGTCAAGCCAGCTTGTTTATGATTACACGTCGACGTTCGCGAAAATATCGCAAGGAGATACTGGATGATAATGACCAATTATCCTTTTTCATTCGCTGTACATATTCGTTTCGATACTGCGACAGTTTGTATTTGCAATTTTCTAATAATTAAATAATTCAGTAAATTGTTCAAACACTTACGTCACAATCAAATGAATCGCCACGATTAGCAGAGTGATTGCATTCCGCAACTCCACGTCGCAGTTTCCATCCGACGACGCTTCCTAAGGGCTGATGGTATACTAATTCGAGGCTTGCTTTGGAGGAACACGCGCGCTGCCAGTTTGCCAGCTAAACCATAAATGACGCAACAATTTGCGAAACCTTCCGTATTTACGTTTCACGTGCTCGAAATCCCTCTCTTCTAGGAATAGTGCAAGAACCATAATCCCTTGTGTATATTTTTTCGACTGGCTGCGCCGCGACAGGCTCTTGCCGAGGCTTGTAAATAGTCAGGGCGAATAGAAAAGGGGAGGTGGAATGATTTGTCTCCCTCAAATGGTCAAAACGATCCAGAAAAGAAACTGGAGAAATTAAATACGGAGAATGTTACGTAAAAGTGGTCTTATTTATCATTAAACAGCGAATGTTCACGAATATGTTTTTTCTGAATTTATACGAAACTTTTGCAATAAATAAATTTGTGAATTTGTGCATTCGTATGAATCTATATTTATATTTGAATGAATTGGCGATATTTATATTTGTATCTTTGCGCGAATAAATGAATTTATCAATTTACAGGTGTTTATATTTCTGTGTTCACGCCAATTTACGAATTTACATTTTTATATTTTTATAAAAAGGAATACAGAGTTTCGTTTTATTGAATACAGCCAATCGCCTTTTCCAAATCGTTTTTGCTTCTACATCTTCTGAAAATACTAAACTGATGCTTAATTTAGTTATTTGTTGTAACTTGTAGTTGAATTACGAATGGCAATTTAGAAAGAAAAATTAATAAGAATTCTAGAATTCGTTTGTCTATAAGTATTACGTAATATTTGATATTATAAAATAAGTAATAATAAATAAACTTTCAACAAACGAACCAATTGAAATATTGATAATATCCATTCCCAGAAAAATCCCGCAAATTCTAGCACGCGCTATAAAATCGATTACAAAGGCTTCGGAAGAATATTGATCAATTAACAGAAGTCGTGAGAAACAATTTTAAACTTCATTAAACCTAATTTTGAACGTCACAAATTGTAAATGTTCAAATGTACTTTAAAATCGATCGCAAAGACACCGAAAGAGCATGAATTAAAAGAATCACCAGTCACCCCAAAGCGACATTCTACGAGCCAACCGGCTTTTCTTTAAAAAAAAAAAAAAAAAAAAAACATAATCCTGGACGTGAATTTCGAAAGGAAAGAATTCACGAAAATTGCCTCGAAATTTTGAACAATCTACGAGTATTACGATATAATGAATAAACTATCTATCAAATCTACTTTACAAATGTCGATACAGTACAACACTTTGAAAAAGAAGGGGAAGAAAGAAATTTCACGAATTGCGGCACGTTTGAAAAATCGATTACAAAGGCGCCGAAAGTGCCGATGCTAATTAAAAGAAGCCAGTCGCACCCCTCCACAGAAAAAAGAACAATTTTCCACGAGCGAGCTTGATAATTATCAGGGTGTAACATTATCAAAGAGAGAGAGAGACGAGTCGTCAGTTTAATTCGAACAATTACGGTCACTGGCTGGCGAGGGAGAGGGTGGTGTTCGCGCGCCGGTGGTGTTCCTCTTTGTCGAGACGGAAAGCCTCGACGACTCGGCGACCTCTGGAAACAATGGGGGCCCCACCGCCGCCGTCTACGTTTTAAATAAAAGCTTCAAGCATCAGCAAGCCGTGGCCTGCCCCCACGGTTTACACGCCGTGGAAATATTCTTCTGTTTACCGCGGCCGAGTTTAGATCGGCGCCACCGCCGCCCGGAGGCTTGAGCGGGTGCACTGACCAAAGGACAACAACGTCCAGCACGTTTTCTAAACATAGCCGTTTGTTGGTCGGTGAACCCCCCCTTTCTCATCGACAGGATGTTGATCGTAACGGGCACAATACAGGCAAAGTTTTCGCGTAGCGCATCCTTCGCAAAGCGAGAGTTAGCTGTGTTATGGCTTGCTCGATTCGAGAGACGATTCCTTGTTAGACGAAGTTGATCTCGCGTCGATCGGGGTGAGAAACGTACGGTATTTCCGTACGGTATTTTATACAGCTCGTTTTAAATCAAATGGCATTCGGCGGTTAACAATTTTTATTATATAAAATAAAATATATATTATAAATTAATATATAATTATATATTATATATAATATATAATAAAATAAATATTATAAATTATAATATAATAAAATATATATTAATATAAAATATAATATAATAAAATATATATTACAAATTAATATATAATTATATATTATATATAATAAAATAAATATTATAAATTAATATATAATTATATTATAATATTAATTATTATATTATAATATATATAATATAAATAATAATATATAATATATAATATAAATATAATTATAATATATAATATTATAATTATTATATTTATATTAATTATAATTAATACAAATATTATATTATATAATATATAATATAATATAAATATATATTATTACATGTATTATATATTTTATAAATTTTTTAATAATAATATATATATTATATATTTTATAATAATAATGAACAATATCCAAACAACGAACGGCAAGTTCATCGAATTAATTTTCACACCTAATTTTACAGTTTTACAACAGTTTGATAAAAGGACTATTACAAATGAAATTTTTAATTAACTTCCCTCTGATCTCTGTCATTCACGAAGAAAAATTCAATTACTCAAGAATGAATAATTGCTCAAGAGTTTCATAATTACTCACCACTGAGGAAGAAATTTGCAACTAAGTACGTCTAGATTCTAGATCTTCCTTATGGATCCTCCTTAATCTCGTCTACTTACCTGTAACGGAAAAGAATACAGTATTACAATTTGTTAAAAATTACTACTATAGAATTTCACGTAACTTTTAGTGATGATCTTTATTAAAACTAATTAGCAAGAAATTATTTTCTATTCTAAATATATGTATTTATTTAAGAATTAAATAATACCTTACACGAAGAAGATTTAAAGTGTTGTTGTATTAGTAACGGCATTATAAAATACATAACACTATATTAAATGTATCCTTTGGATGTACAGATATAATCTTTACATTCTGGACGAAATTTTTCATTTTTTTGAAAAACGAGAATATTATAATTGAATAGTCGTGTGCAATTTTATCGCTCACTGCAGTAATTAAAGTAGCACTGCCTACATACTACACTATGTTATAATAAAAATAGTTTGCAAAAGAATTTTAAATATTTCTATTAAATAATAACTTTAATTAAATGAAATATTTTTCCTCACCGTTAATGCGGTGTTCTACGCGATAAGTATAAGTAACATCCACCATGCTAAATTAGTAGTTAATTTATATTTTATATTATATTCATAAGTATACCTTTAAATGTTTCCATCAAATAATATCTTTTCCTTAGAAACGAATGTTCTATGTACATAGGTATACACTCTACGTGACGATAAAAATTAGAAACTAAATTAAATATTAATTTATATGTTCTTTGTATCACAAAGAATTCCAAAATATAAAATTACAGTAATAATACAGGAAATCAACGTTATATATATGTACATATGTGTGTACGTATACTCTCTACGTGACAATAAAAATTATAAACTAAATTAGAAATTAATTTATATTAATTTATATCTTTGCATCACGAAGAATTATAAAATATAAAATTACAGTAATAATACAGGAAATCAACGTTCTATATATGTACATATGTATGTACGTATACTCTGTACGTGACAATAAAAATTATAAACTAAATTAGAAATTAATTTATATTAATTTATATCCCTGCATCACGAAGAATTCCAAAATATAAAATTACAGTAATAATACAGGAAATCAACGTTCTATATATGTACATATGTGTGTACGTATACTCTCTACGTGACAATAAAAATTATAAACTAAATTAGAAATTAATTTATATTAATTTATATCTTTGCATCACGAAGAATTATAAAATATAAAATTACAGTAATAATACAGGAAATCAACGTTCTATATATGTACATATGTATGTACGTATACTCTGTACGTGACAATAAAAATTATAAACTAAATTAGAAATTAATTTATATTAATTTATATCCTTGCATCACGAAGAATTCCAAAATATAAAATTACAGTAATAATACAGGAAATCAACGTTCTATATATGTACATATGTGTGTA
>NW_025109996.1:530658-542826 GCF_011392965.1 Frieseomelitta varia | reverse complement strand
GTGTACGTATACTCTCTACGTGACAATAAAAATTATAAACTAAATTAGAAATTAATTTATATTAATTTATATCTTTGCATCGCGCAGAATTATAAAATTATAAAATTACAGTAATAATACAAGTTAGATTATAAATAAATATAAACTTACAGTAATAATACAAGTTAGATTATAATAATTAAATATAATAATTAAATATAAAGTTACAGTAATAATACAAGTTAGATTATAATAATTACAAGAATAATACATCTTTTTAGATACAACAGACAATAAAAATAACAGCAGATTTCTAAATGATAATTCTCACGAAAATCAAACTCCCTTTCTTTATTCTCTGAACGCTTCCCCAATCGATCTTCAATCCCCCGTGTCCCTTATCGATACACCTCTCCCTCAGAGACGCACCCCCAAAAAACGTGCTCTCGAAACATGAAATCGTGCACACACACACACACACACAACTCTCTTATCGCAGTTCGTGCAATCTGGTTAGCTTAATTTGACCGGCGAATCAGTCTCGATTCAACGTTACATACGGGCGGATCAGAAGCGAGCGCGCTGGCGCTGGAAACTGATGGGGTCGGGGTGTTAATATTTCATCCCCGTACCCCACTGGCTCGTTCGTCCAGTTTCGTGCAAACACGGACACGCACGTGGCCAGCTTATATTTATTTTATTCGGCTCTCATACGTCGGTAACGAGCACCCTGTCGCCTGGAACAGTAGCAACCCCTCTGCTTGCACGATCGCGTTACGTATATTTGCTTTTCACGGCGCGTTTGTGAATGAATCTATAAGAAGACCGGCTATTCTCGGCCTGTTCAACATTTAAGGGTGAAAATAGACACGCCGTAAGGAAACGTGAATGCGTTTATTACCGGCATCTTAAGTAACAGCCTGTGTAATGCTAATTCTTTGACAAGCTGGAGCATGTGTATCGGAGAAGCTGGAAACTAGTTCGTGACACGACGACAGAGAAAAAGATCGTGTATGCATCGATACACATGGATATTTCATTTGTAATTTTATAAACGCAAGCGCTGCTACGTTGCTCGTAGAATTTAGGAATTTCAGGAACACAAAGTATGAATGATACAGGGAGGATTGTGAAGAAATATTCAGAAGAAGAGTTCAAATTATACGAAAATATATATTTTTAACATTTTTCAAAATGTTGGAACTTCGTTCTATGGATCGATAAAGACAGAAAATACAGATTGTAAATTAATTAGATTTCTCAAAAAAGTGGTAAATTTATAATTTAATATCTTGTGTTTAATTATTGCAATTACAATTTCAATGTACTAAATCGAAAAGATTTATAGGCAAGTTTATTTACCACAGACGATTATAAAATTCCACTCCGCTATTTTCTTGAGATTATATGAAAGATGAATAAATTTTATAATCCCAGGACAATTATCGAATATTTCATTGAAATTTCTCGAGATATTCACGTTTCCTTCGGCCGTTATCAATATTACACGAGAAATTGCACAAATAGTATTATCGTTCTCGCAGAAACATCAAAGTGTCTATATCTATGTGAATATAATTGGCTCGTTTCGAATTTCAACAACTAACTTCTCCTTCTTCACGAAATAATGAAGCCTCCTATATTTCTAGAATTCTCGAACGTAATATCCAGCTCGAACTGAAAATGTAGAATGTACATAAGTTAAAACGATATTTTAAAACAATACAAGAGATAAATAAAACTCGACAACGCTAAATGCACATTCGCTTTTCAAAAATTCATAATGAAATCGATTCTATCGCGAAATATCCTTCTGGCGATGAAAGTTTCATTATCAATAAAAGTTTGACTCAGATTGTACAACTATTGCACGACAAACAAATAAACCACATAATTCTAGAAGTATAATATTTCACAGAAATTTTCATGAAAAATTCGTGTGCTTTTTCCGTCGATATCACGAGAGGAGGTTCACAAATAATACCTCGTCTTTCTCGCGGTGACATTAAAATATTACGGATCGTCTGGAAACAAAAAGTATCCGCGAGTAGCGCTGTATGCCAAGAATGTATAATAATTGGGCCATTTCGAAATTTAGGAAATTGCCGCTGCGGCAGAAAATTGAGGAAAGAAGACTCGAGAAACCGTGTAATCGACGGAAACGGTGCGAACGAAGTAGGTTATCGGGCAATTACAATGAACCAAGGATAAACGGCGGAAGCGACGGGAGGAGAATAAGCACTCTGTCGCGAAAATCCCGTGATCTCTGCATCGCGTTGCCCGCGATGAATGACCATCGACCCCGTTTTTATCCGCTCCTACGCTCGGGAACGTCGCAGTTTCGATAAAACACCGCGAAACATTGCTGCGAAAACGGAGGAAACATTGCGAGCGCCGGATGATAGTTCGTCATCCGCTGTGAATCGGTCGCGTTCAAAGCACGAAACGAGTCTTCGACGAAGTTTTCAATTTATTGTACAATTATAATTCAGATAATAATAATATTTATTTATAATATTTATTTTAATATTTTATTTATAATATTTATTAATAATAATAGATATTTATTGTACAATTATAATTCAGATAATAATAATATTTATTTATAATATTTATTTTAATATTTTATTTTTAATATTTATTTTAATATTTTATTTTTAATATTTATTTTAATATTTTATTTTTAATATTTATTTATAATATTTATTAATACTAATAGATATTTATTGTACAATTATAATTCAGATAGTTATAATTTTGTAAAAAAAAAATCATACAACTAAACTCAAGTCTCAAAGCTTGAAGCTCGCGCAATGTGAAACTTTCCTTCTCAAAAATAATGGAAATCGTCACAGTGTGCAAAAGCGTTGAAAAATTTTTTTCACGACTTCAGCTAAGTCTATATGTCTACCACCTCCAAAAATATGTATGATTTTTATTCCCCTGAATACAAGGCGAAGAGAAATATAATGATGAGAATTTTGAGACTAACACATTCAAAGTTCAATAAATAAGTTCTGAATGGGATAAAGAGGAAGTTTTAATATTCAAATCCATTGTAGACTCGGTCATGGAAAAAATTTTTCAATGTTTTTATGGCAATATGACAATTTACACCATTTTCGGGAAGAAAAGATTCACTTTGTCGTTTGCTACACAGTATGAAGACACTTTGGAATAAAATGAATTATTAGGTATATATAAACGAATAGTAAAATGAATACAAATTATAAATTGTAATAATAATATAAAATAATAATATAACAATAATATAATAATATAATATAATACAACAATAATATAATAATATAATATAACAATAATATAATAATAATATAAAATGAATTTTAGAATGAAAATCGCAACAGTTTCAATATTTAAGAGATTGTTCTTCTCATTAAAGCTCCACATTTGACGTATGATATAACCGGAAAAAGAAATACAGAAAATAAAAATTAGAGAATCATTTCGTTTCAGCGATGCTCCAGATTTGTCGGTTTCGAGTATCGACGTCGGTCGGCGAACTTAAATCTGCAACTTTTCAACTTTCGGCTGAATTATCTTCGACGAGTCGTCCAATCGCGACAGAACAGAAAAAAAAGCAAGGAAATGGCACATTTAATTCGGGTCAACGTTAAATCTGATAGACGAAAACCAGGTGGGCCGATGTGTCTGATTACTTTGACTATCGCCCTCGTTTTTTTTTTTGGAGACAGAAAGAAACTATCGTGCAACTGAAGATAAGAGTGAATGAACATATGTATTTTGGCAATACTTGGCAATTTGACAGCGTTACACTGCAAATGATATGAATTCACAAGTCGCAATTCAGGCACCACTCAATTCAGGAACACGCAAACGCCACTCGTTCGATGATATCCGGCAAGATTTCGTATCTGAAACACGGTGACATCGGGAGCGCCATTGCCTTCCGCGCGCAGATATCATCTCTGGCTGCAGATATTATCGTCGCCGGGCTAGAAAATCGACATGCTGGCGAACAAAGGGAAGGCTTAATGGTCTAGTAACCTCGACACCTCGACGACTGTTCACACCCTTCTCTTCTCTTCTCTTCTCTTTGCAACGCAACCCTCGATATTGCGCTCGAAGCATTAGAAAAAAAAAAAAAAAAAAGAAAAGAAAAAAATACGAACAGGAATGCTTACTGTGTCTCTCATGCTGTGAAATATCGCAAGTTCCCAGTGTTTCGATTTTTTTAAGCACAGTCCAACTTCACTTGTTGCAGTGGAGCAGCGAAATGAAATTTTTAGACAAAAAAAGGAAAAATCTTCAAATATTGATTCTCTTCTTCTTCGCGTGGATGATAATTGGATAATCGAACGAATGGTGGAAAATAATATTGGAAGACGACTGTGTTTTTTGAAATGTCAGTGGAGTGTAATTTAATCCATAATTTGAACCTACAGTTTGACCACTTGCGCTGGCAACTGATTGCGGACCGTAACGAGTGGCCAAAAATTCGTCGCTTTAAAGTTACAAAATTAAAATTATAAAATTAAAACTTACATATGTATACAATGTACGAGATTATACATTATATATTATATAGAAATATTTCACTTCTAAAATGTTTAAAAATATCTTTCTTCAAATAAAAATTCGAGCCTCGATTGCTCATCCATAAGCAATTGTAGTGTACGCAATTTTCATTCAATTAAGTTTCCCTTAAGCCTCAGCGAATAACTATCATCAACCATCATTCAACAAACTGTTCATAGCGATTTCATTTACATCGAATTTATTATATTACAATAGGCAATATTGATGTAAAATAATAATTTAAAAAGAATTTAAATTCAATATTAACGACATTGTTGACATAATAGTTTGTCATTGATATGTCAGACAAATATATCATGAGATATATATTGAATAAAATAGTCATTCGAAAATTTTAAAAGCCTGTCGAAATCCTCGCGGGCCATAAGCACGACAAGTGACAGTATAGTTGGCGGCGTCCAAGAAAAAGAAGTGCCGAGTTAGCTGCGGAACGACTTAATTGCTTAATGACTTGGATTATGCAAATGGCGTGTCGGTCTACCCACGCTCGACCAACTCGTTTGCCCCGTGGATTATGGCGTTAAAACGTTGCCACCGTGTCGTAAACAGTAGGAAACTGAAATTTCAAAATGACATCAAGCCCACGAATGCGATTCGCAAGCGCTGCAATCTTGCATTGCAAATGGATTTGCACCGATAAATTTCCCACATAACGCATAAGTCCATTGTTTTTCGTACGTATGTTTAAATCGATTATTAAAATGGATAAAGAATTATTGGGAGAAACTGAACGAGAACAATCGTGCAACAAATTGTAGAGAAGCGTTCTTCGAGACAGCGGTGAAAATTTTTCAATTCAATGTCCACAAGAATGTTTGGAGTTGCGAAAGTTCCGAGAGGACAAATATCTTTATTTACTCCCTTTGGAATGACGTGGGAACGTCTTTCTTCGAAAAACAAATTTTGAAGGCAAACGTGTCATATTTTTAAATGAATCTAGATGGATTATTTTCAACGAGATTTTTTTTTTTTTTTTTTTTTTTTTCTCACGAGATTATAGTATGTTTAAAGTATCTACGATCCTTCATCGTGTTTACGAATATTTTCCACGCCATCTGCAATTTATAATCATTGTCAATCATTAATCACTTGCGCTGGCAACTGATTGCGGACCGTAACGAGTGACCGAACCAATTGAATTTCTCGTCAAATAACAAGTCTAACGATTACACTTTATTTCGCTCTCCAGTATTTTTTTTTTTTTTTTTTTTTTTACACAGGATTTGAATATTCTCGTGTCATATTTTCTTCAATCCTTCTGTCAACTTCCTTTTTAAATTTAAAAAATGCTCAATTTTAAACAATAGTAGAGGCGCCACGTCGCGCAGCCAAATTTCCTCGCATTTATTCTCATTTCAATAACGAAATCGTTTCTTGACAAAACCCAATACACACTCAAGGACAGAAAATCCAATTGTAACAATGGATTGCCTTCTCGGCCGTTTCTTAAGGATACCGTCGCGTGTTCGAACGTCGTTTAGGATCCTCCCGAAGGTCCCAGCGAATCGGTAACGCGATTTTTATTCACTTCTCGGACGCGGTTTTTTCCCCGGGACGGGCCGAGATTGAGCCGTAAAAAAAGCCCGGCCTCGCCTCCGCGCCCTATAAATCTGCCACACGTCGAGCAAGTAAAAATGCGTCTGCCTATAAATACTCGTACGCCATGACTTCAAATGGATCGTTTCGGCCTGGTCTTTTAGCCACCCACCGTTTCACGCGCCGTCTCTTCGACATTCTCTGCTCGTCCACGACTCGTCGACGATTAAACCGCGCGATTGAATCGTCGACGACCCACTATTTATTTGATCATCTATTGGATCATTCGACGAAAGGAGACTCTTTCGAGTCTAAAGCGAAATTATTGGGGAATTTTTTTCAATATCTCCGTGATAATTAAAATTTGACTCGTATGAGTCATTCTTTGTTCTTTTTTCTTTTTTTTTCTTTTTTTCTATCATGAACCTCGCGATGAACTTCGTTGGAGAAAGATCGCGCGATTGAATCGTCGACGACCCACTATTTATTTGATCATCTATTGAATCATTCGACGAAAGGAGACTCTTTCGAGTCTAAAGCGAAATTATTAGGGAATTTTTTCAATATCTCCGTGATAATTAAAATTTGACTCGTATGAGTCATTCTTTGTTTTTTTTTTATTTTTTTCTATCATGAACCTCGCGATGAACTTCGTTGGAGAAAGATCGCGTGATTATGATACTTTTAATGACATCTAAAAAAAAAAATGTCTACAAAAGTTAGTACAGTGATGTTCACTCGGATACGGGATCCGGCGATACTTTTAATGATCTGAAGATAACGGGACAAAGTATCAAGGAACAGCCTCAACTTTTGTAATGAGAACTGCTTAAAGAACATTTTGCCATTGTCACCTCTAATCTCCTGTGAGTCAGACCCTTCTTCAAATCATTCTTTCTTTCAATTGTCGTTGTATCGTACGAACTGATAATGAAAAATTAATGGCATGAATGACGAAGAATTAAAAGTATCTTTGAAATTCATAAATTATTAATCTTTCGAAAGAAAGACACTGTACGGCGATAATGATATTTCTTTTTGTTTTCTACCCTTGGCAAAGTTGTCCATCAAAGTAATTTCTCTTCAGCTTGTAACTTTAGCTACAATAAAATGTGTCCTTGCACGATTTTCTATGATTATTAATTCGTTAAATAAATTGGTCAATCAATTAATTACAAATTATTTTTCCAATAATTTCAATAAAATTTTCTTATCAAATTTTCCATTAACGCCTGCCTAAAATGTTTCCACATCAATCGTTCGAAACAAAATTAGAATAAATCAACTACCACCACTAATTAAATTCTTCTTTCAATCCTTTTGTAAAACGATTATTTCCCCCGTGATTTAAATAAAATAAAATTTCTTAATGGCCAAATTTTTAAACAAAATTGCGATCCACTAGCTGCAAATTAACATGTTTTCTAAAGTAAATCTTTTTCGTTGTCTTCTACGATTCTTCGACTTTTTCTTTACGCGAAAATGGTCGCAATAAAATTTTTTTGTAACGTTGGCACAGTTATTGACGATTTTATTCTCGCGTATTTGAACAAGCGACGACTGTCTCGGTCGTATTATGGCCGTTTCACGCCCGCACAAAAAAAAATCATCTATTAGCATACGGACGAGGGGGGGAGGGGGCGAGGACGTAGCAACCACGTCCCCTTAAAATTCAAAAGCCCCCGGTGTGTAAGCGCCTCGTTCGTTCATAATGTAAAAGTGGAAGCCTTTGACGCAGTCTTTTCATTAACCGAAAGACGGAAATCTTTGAGACAGGAAGTAAGCGTTTTCTTATGAACTTGGACCAGAGGGCTTTTAACGTGCTGCTGCGTTTTATCACGGGTCAAAGTTATAATTTCTTAACGTGGCAGTATATTAATCTCGCCGGAGAAAAGATATACTCCAACATCTAATTTCCCTCCGCCAAAGGGGCAGAAATGAAAAGTGTAAAAACGGTGATTAAGCGTAAAAGGGAACTTCTTTTTCGTTCAACCAGTGAGGAGGACACGAATGGAAAGTTGGACGAGCATCGAATATTCCGATATGCAATTGCAATTTATTTCCGTCGATCGTGTTTCAATTTTGGAATGAAAAAAAAAAAAAGAAAAGAAAAATTACACACGTGATGAAGAGTATGCTTTTTATGTTTGAAATTTATCTTCATTTTAATTAGTCTGAGGTAAGTGGTGGCAGTCGACGTGTTACACGAATCAAGGTTCAATTTATATTTATGAATAGTTTCGGCCTGGCCGGAAGCCACAGCGTGCACCGGCATCCGGCGCACGTTGTCGTCCAGTTTTCGAGGGACAAACTGGTGAAAACCAGATGAGGAGATCATTCGCGTTTACTCTAGTGAGTCATCGTCTGGTCCGGCGACGAACACCGGCTGCTGCGGTGCCAATTTTTGCACGAGCACGTGAAATTTCGTGAATTTGATAATGTTAGAGTTAACGAGTGTTCTGCGAATTCACAAAAGGAAAACGATCAAACGATCGATGAAAATTCGAAACTTTTATCCAAAGTGAGTTTCGAGTTTTGACACTGGAACGAAATTGAGAAATCGAAAAAATAGCGGCATCTGTTGCTGTATAAATATTTTGGAATAATTAGAACAAGATAAATATCATCGTCAAATAAAAAAAAAAGAAAAATCTAAATGATACTATAAAATGAAACATCGAACAATGCTTCGATTGCACTTTTATTGCAACATGATATCTGTTGATCGAATTGGTATGAATGATGAGCGAGTGCCGGCAATAGTGAAACAAATGAAGGCTGGCAATAATGGTAAAAAAAATAGGAGAAGAATGAGAGTGAGTTGGGCATGTGTGTGAGGTACAAGTATGAAAATACAGAAGCGTGCGATTCTTATTATAATTATTATTTTGATTTACAGTAAAAACATATATTTCTTTCGTTTGATGTTAATCTCAATATTTTTTTTAATTAAAGCATTTTAATTACAAACTTCCTTTGAATGATCATTCTTTCTCAAACCACGTGCAAATCTAACAATATCCTTCGACAATATCTTTCAAAAAGTTAAAGACATAAATTTTCTATCAAACAGCCAACGAAGTGAGAGATTTCACGATCTCGGTTATCCCACGAAAGTTTAAATTTCAATTCAGATCGATCGATCAACCGTCGAAAGTTTCGGTACTTCGCCAAAGAGAAAGGAAAAAAAAATTACTTTAATTTATTCTATTAAACTGTTAAGGGGTTGAACTTGACATGGGTCTCTCCACTTGAATCTCCCTTAAAACTCAAGGTCTCCGTCTCGTCTGGAGTAGCGGAAAGGGAACGGGAGATTATGCGTGCGCGGGAAACCGTATCGATCACGTCGTTTGAGTCGGAAAGTGGCCGCGGGGGTGAAAACAAGTAAAGAAGGGGGACTAGCATAATTCCGGCTCCCTTTGAATTCTTGCCTCGGGTGGAACGAAGGCCGCGTTGCAGGGACTTTATCGGGACGGAGAAAGACGAAACAAAGAGGAAAGTACAGTCGCGCGATTATTGAACGCGTTACGTCTGAAGGAAGCGGATGTAAAAAAAGAAAGAAAAGTGTGGAAAGAAAGGGCGAGAAAGTCAAGGTGAAAACGATAACCGCAGACGTTAATAACTTGGCGATTGGTCTAGGCACGTGAAACAGGAAGAAAACGAGTCGTGTGATCGTTTCAATAAACGCGATAACTTAATAAACTTAATAAACTTGGTTAGTAATAATCGACGAGATTATAATTTAGACGACAGATAAGTTATAGTGAATTGTAAAAGTCTACAGTGACTCACAAAAGTACTTGTACGTTTTGAACATTTTGAAGTTTCATTAACGCTATGGTGAGACGCGAATGTAATTTGTGAAAAATTTGAAGTGGTAGGAATACATAAACAACCATAATGTACAAAAATATTTCATAAATCGATCTTTTAATTAAAATTAAATCACATTTGAAATATTCACGGTGTTACTTAACCTCTTGCCACGCACGTAATTTTTTTTTTCGTCCCAAAATTGTAATATCTTCTCAGTTTTAAGTATACTTTAGGTGAAAACAAATAACAAATTTATTACTTTTTAATAATTCCTAAATCCAGTGATATATATAATCGTGCCGACGAATTATTTTATACGGTCGGGTCACTCGTTATGGTCCGCAATCAGCGCGAGTGGTTAAAAGAATAGAAACATTCTATTTCTTTAACGAGTGTCGACGAAAATTTAAATTTGCATAAATATCCGTCAACTTTCGACTCTCATCGAGAGAAAAACATTCTTATACAACAAACACGTAATCGCATTAAACAAAATGCTTTGTCATTTTGATCACAGAGAAAAGTACCGAACGAAATCGCGAAAGATTCAATTCCGCAAAACCTCGATATATCGAGGAATCCGCGCGCATCGGCGTATCAGAGAGAAAAACTCACTCTTACACTCGCCGATGAGAAAAATTTTTATCTCTCGATTCTCGACAGAATTCGCTGCCGTGTACTCACGTTTGCCGTCAGTTTGCCGCGGACGGCGGCACGAAACGAAGCTACAGAAGGAGCATGGTCCACGTAGCATGTGTTCGTATCACCTGCCCTGCAGTTGCCAGCCGAGTTGCAGCTGCACGCGTGCAACGATACACGGGCACAAAGAGAGGGCCAGGAATCCGGCCGTGGTTTCGGTATGTAACCGGAATGCAAGGGGAAACCGGGGAAAAAGGAAGAGGACGAGGAGCCGAGCGAAAGAATCGAGCGAGATTATCGTGCACGGCGAACGAGCTTTCTCTTCTTTTCTGCACGGTGGTTAATCTACCGCGAATCTGCCGAAACGAGGAGGAAACGTCTCGGAAGGATTTCAACTTCCTGCCTGAGATTCGCCAGATGTCGAAGAAAAAGGGACCAGACCTGTCGCGGGTATATTTCTTTTTGTTTTAGAAAGGAAGAAAAGAGAACTATTCGTTCGCGAGAAATTTAAAGATAAAGGCGCGGAAGATGCGCGCGGTAGGAAGAAATGGCACCAGATACTCGAATATTGGACGAAACGATTATTAGGATCTTGATGTTATATTTGTTACATTTAACATTATCAATAAAAGGAGAAAGGATAATATTCGTTCGCGGGAGATTCAAAAGTACAGAGACGTGGAAGATGCGCGCGGTAGGAAGAAATGGCACCAAATACATATTGAACGAAACGATTATTAGGATCTTGATGTTATATTTGTTACATTTAACATTATCAATAAAAGGAGAAAGGATAATATTCGTTCGCGGGAGATTCAAAAGTACAGAGACGTGGAAGATGCGCGCAGTAGGAAGAAATGGCACCAGACACTCGGACAAACACTCGGACAAAATGATTATTAGGATCTTGATGTTATATTTTGTTACATTCATCATTATCAATAAAAGGAGAAAGGATAATATTCGTTCGCGGGAAATTTAAAGTTGCAAAGACATGGAAGACGCGGCGCAGTAGAAAAAAATGGCTCGAGATGTCCGAAATCTGAACATTCGTAATTGTACTACTTCTCAATTGCTTCGAAACTTTTCACAGTAATCTTCCAATACACAATCTCCAAATTTTTCGTACGAATCTTCTATCGTGTAATCTTCAAATCTACAAACGAAAGTTCGTGTTTCCTTTTCTCATTCCTTGCAATTTAATTTTAAGCAAATTAACGCGCTCATACTTGTATAGTAACGTGTGTAACACATACATGTAACATATATAAATGGCTATATAACATATCTATAACGTTTAATAATATTTAATAAATAACTATATAAAAATAATTATATAATAAATATATAATATAATTTACTATATAAATGTAAATTATATAATAAATAACCATATAAAAATAATTATATAATAAATATATAATATAATTTACTATATAAATGTAAATTATATAATAAATAACCATATAAAAATAATTATATAATAAATATATAATATAATTTACTATATAAATGTAAATTATATAATAAATAACCATATAAAAATAATTATATAATAAATATATAATATAATTTACTATATAAATGTAAATTATATAATAAATAACCATATAAAAA
>NW_025109996.1:481445-530425 GCF_011392965.1 Frieseomelitta varia | reverse complement strand
TTATTATAATATAATAACTATATATTTTAATATAATAAAATAACTATATAGCATATTGTAGTATATTTATTTTTATATAGTTATTTATTATATAAATTATATTTATATAGTAATTATTATATTATAGTAAAATAATTATATAAATGCAATAACTATATAAATATATTATATATGTATTACTATATAATATATTTATATAGTTATTTTATTATAATATTAAAAAAATAACTATATAAATATAATTTATATAATAAATAACTATATAAAAATAAATATACTACAGTATGCTATAATAATGAATAACTATGTAACATATTTATTTATAACATATATAAATTTATATACGTATATACATTGATAATACGAAAACAGTATTTTCGACGACGATCAATGAAAGTCGATCTTTTGTCGACGCTCGGTGAACGCGTAACTCAGTTAGGCGTGTAGTGCGAGAAGAAACTTGTCAGACAGAACGACGGAAATCCGGGCAAGCGAAAAAGTGGCTTTTCGCGCAGGAACGTGACGACACACCGGTAGAAGCCCGGTTGAAAAGGTTCGGTCGAGGACCTACCTGAGCAAGCAAGGTGCATTCTTCGGCCAGTGCAGCCCACGCGCCTCGTTTGCTATGTCAAAGGGGCCGAAGTTTCACGTGCACGCACCAACACCGGTGTGTTTCGTTCGGAGACGACGTTACTTGCGCCACCGCCACGTTTCCAGTCTCGTCAAATATCTCACGGTGGCTATCTATCTCTTCATTTTCCATCACCCTTTCTTTTTATTATTTATTCCATTACAATCGCAACGGTGAACCAGAATCTTTTATTATTTATTCCATTAGAATCGCAACGGTGAATCAGAATCTTCTGGTATCTTTGATAAATTGACAGTCAACGAAACCACTGGAAAGCTCGCGATAATTTCATTTAGCTTCAGAACTTTGAGAACTTTCGATTTTTCGCCGTTTCTAATCCGGTGTTTTGTTAATTGTTTAACACTGGGAACGAGCAAGAAATCTAGATCAATTTTATGATCTATTTTATGATAATTATTTATATTCTAATCGAAGCAAACATAATTGAAGGTTTATGATATTGATGATTAGTAAATTAAGTACTAATAAACGAAAGGGTGATAACGTTATCAGACGCAAGCACGCGCAAATTTCTCCAGTCGCGTCTGCCACACTTACTAAATATTATTTCAATATTCGATCGACCGTTACGCAAGAAAAATCGGGCAAAATGAAATGATTGGAGAACGTGGAAAGAAATGGCAAACCCGATTAGGCGGGCGTAATTAAATTGGACGTTTGCCGAAGGCGGCAAGATCGATCGGTAGCCGCATATAAAGGCGCGTAAATAATTTCCCCGGCGCGGCAAGTATCGTGCTGAACAAACACGGACAAGCGGTTCACGTTGATATTCACGCCTGTACAAATATGCACGTTCAATCGACAATCAACAAATCGCGTGAAACGCCATGCACACGCGTGCCCCGACAGAAAGAGAACTCTCAGGACTCTTTGTTGTACAGTACTTTGGTGGAAAAGAGGCGAAAGAAAGCGAAGTCAATAACCTCTGCCAGAGGTTCAAAGTTCAAAGTTACGAGAGAGATTGGCAGATTTGCTTTTTTCTTTTTTTTTTTTTCAAAATTGCCAGAATATCCATACTTTCAAAATTTTACGAACAAACGATTAAAACTGAAATTGAATTGAAAACGAAAACGGTAAAGGGTTAAATTACGTTTCCAAGAGTCTAAATTTCCATAAAAATTAATATTATGCAATTACGGAGAACTGACAATGAGAGGAAAGAAAGAAGGAATATTTAACTCTTCGAGTCTTAAATCTGGATGCATTTGTAACTACGAATTAATATTCGTGCTCTTTTCTGAGACTTTAACGCACGATCGATCGTTGAGTCGAATATTTGAAAGAACGATCAGCAACAATAATAATTTCACTTCGAAGTTTCAACGATCCCAAGATTAATATCCCCATTTCGCGAAACCTAAACGCAATCTAAAATCGACAGAGCAACAGAATGCGAGCTAACAGTTGACAAGATTTCACATGCGCGGAATAATCAAGTCCGGGGCGGACGTATTACGAGCGCAAGGGGTCGCAACGAGGCGACAAATTACGATCGCGATCGAAACTGATTCCGCGAAAGGAGAAAACAGGCCCGCGTTTTTATTGGCCATTCGCGAAAATTGTTCGCTGCCTCGTTAATTATCTGGCAAACTATCGGGGCACAAAACGAGCGAGCTGGACGCCGCGTCGTCGCCGATCGATTAATATGCGCTGTACGGCGCGCGTGAAATACGATTATGATCGCGGCATTTCGCTATCCACGTCGATTCATTAATATTGATCGTATTCGATTTTCATCGATCTACGTCTCCATAAAGGCGTAAAGGAGCCTCAATTTCTTTATATATATATATAAATTTCTTTGTATTTTATTTATATATATATATATATATATATATATATATATATATATATATAAATTTCTCTCTCTATATATATATATATCGTCGTTGGAAGATTGTAATAAAAAAAATTGCGACATTTAAGAAAAGAGATAAAGACGACCATTGATTATTACAGACTTTCTTGATCGATCATTTCCCTACCTTGTTCCTTCTTTTACTTCTCTCTGGCTTTTTTTATTTTTGATCTTGCCTCGGAAGAGGACGGATGAAACTAGTTACTGATTTTTATAACGACTGGTTCGAGGTACATATAGTTGATACGTGGATACTCACCTGAAAACAAAGAGAAAATTGAAAAGATGAGAATGAAACGAAAATAGAGAAACAGGTGAAACATGCTTTAAGAATTTAATCGATCCTTTGTAATTTTTTTTTTTCTTACTTGTACGAATAATAGGTTGTTAATTTATTTACTCCAACTTCAATGACCATGAACAAAACAGTAATCACTATAAATAACTTTAGTTATAAGTCAATTATACTGGTAGCAAATAAATGCTAAATTCTAAATACCAAATAAATCATCTGATACTTTTCTAACGATGTTTAAGCGTAGAAAATAAAATTTGAACATGCACGTATGAATATATATACAGTTTCCAAGTTGCAACGCGACACGTTGCAGATAAGAGAATACTAACAGATTGGCTGTCACACGAATAAAAGTTATTTCAATTGAATTTATATAATGTTTGAGAAATATGTGACGCCTCAAACACGTATTCACGCTTATTCGACTTATTAAAGCCTTGGCAGACATTCGTCTCAGGATATTAATATTTATATCAGTCGGTGGCCTCAAATATTTGACTGATCGTGCTTCCGATCACGATTACTAATAATTACCATCTAATTTCGATATTCGTTAATAGCGGACAGATCGGTAATTAGCGAGTCGCGATCGACTGATTGCCGATCTGAGCCGCGGTTATTGTGCCGGCCGCAAATTAATTGGCTGCCTCCGCAAATGCGACTATGATCGACAACGATTCAATTCCCCTAATTATCAAGTCGACAAATTGGCATAATTATCCGCTCACGATACAGCGATGCCGGAGCGAATTTCAAAATCTCAGAAACGTAACACCTATGTACGTACGTCAGTGATACGCATAACTGATCGATTTCTCGTCGATCGTTCAAAGAAAATATTCTTTATTCTATTCTTCATTTTATTTTATACGTTCTATGTATTCTTCGGGAATCAAGAATATTGAAATCCTCCAAAAGACGAGGAAACTATTTTTCCAATAACGTTCAACGATATCTGCCGAACGATAATATCCTTTCTAAATCATTGAGCTTTTTGCAAAATGTTTGTCAAATTCACGCGTCGAAGAACAAAGCGAGGAAACCAAAAAAAGGAAAGAGTAACAAGTAAAAGTAAAGTAAAGAAGAAAAGGAACAATGGTCCAAGAACATAAGAGAATATAGAATCTAGAATTTCAGAATCTATCCAAAGCTCTAGATTCTAGATTCTTGAGCCTTGACACGTGGAAACCTAGCCTAAACGTCAGAATCTAAAATCGGAGAACCTCAGACTCTAGAATGAAACTTTCTAGAACGATGCTGTGATAAAATGTATTTACGAGTTCCCTCAATGATACGTGGTCGCGTAAAAACAGACAGCAAGCCATAAATCCGATCTACACATTCTGAAAAAAAATGGGTTGAAAGAGCAACCATCCATGAAACTAAAATAACTAAGTAATTCATTTATAATCGAATGATTATAGTCCAGCGACACGCGTGACACTTCTGGCAAGCCACGCTAATACAGGATAATAAATTTACCAAACGACGTTGACAACGCGAATATAAAATAATAAGATGTATTATGGATCGTCTGCGCTCAAAAGCAGAAGATCCAAACGCAATGATCAATGATACAGTGATATCGTTGCAACAGTCTGGTTCTATCGTTGACACTTAATTGGATGGCCACGATACCACGTGCACACACGCAGAAAATCCTCGAGAGTGTGCTAATTATTCACCCATCCGATGTTTCCACCGCGATCGCTCCAAGTAGTTAGCGTCCGCTAACTATTGTTCAACACACGGCCAACGATAATGTGTAACGTGGACGTGTGTACACGCTCACGCGTTCGGTATATAGACACGTGTAACAAACATGTCTGACAAGGTACTCGAGCTTGCTCGTTTCGCATCGTGAAATTCATACAGATGTTTCGAACACTTTCCACCATCTCTGTTCATCTCTTATTTATAAAAATTGTAAAATTTCACTGTTGTTCCAGGAGCAGTTATTCGAGTAATTCTTTTTTGCTTTTCTTTTTTAAAGAAAGTTCGTACCATTTGAAGATTATTGAATTCAATTCAAGTTGTCATTCACGTCGAAATTAAAGTATTTATGAATAATATAAATAGTATATAAAGTGAAAGTTTATATACTATTTTATTTTTATTATCAGAAATGAAGTATTTTTTTTTTCTTACTGATGAATACGAAGATACTTGTGTATTTTTAAAGAAAATGAAGTTGTCCTGCAAACAGGTATTCAAAATACCATGTAACTGAAGATGTTTGTGCCATGTTTGCATCGAGGAATAAAAATTCGAGATAGAAAAGCATCTCTCTAAGTAATTGAACTACGTTATTGCTATTATTACACTTGGGACGAATTGTTCAATTCAAAGTTAAATTATTTAATCCTCGGAATTTTTCATTCAACTCGATTTGATTGCCACGAAGGATTAATGTAGAATTAAATCAATTTAAATTTTGTAATCTGGCATAAATTACTACAATCTATTCTACACCTGTGAGTGTTCCATCCTTGCGGGAGATTTTCAATCTTTTCAACATCATTTTCAATTCTGTAAAATGAATAATATTAACGCGTTTTAGGAAAACCATCGGCGCGTGTAATTGAAGTAGAATGTCACGCGTATTAATAACGTTTCTTTATATTTTGCTTGACATTATTCTCGACATTCATATTGACATTCCTCTTGACATTTTTTTTTTAATGACCTTCTTTAATGACAGGGAAATATTGTTGTATTAAAAATGATCGAAAGGACACAGCTGGATCATCTAATAACAAATATAATATAATATAATATAATACATATTAATATATATATATATATATATATATATATATATTATACATATTAACATATATACATATATAAACAATATTTATATACATTGTTTTAATCGCAAACTACAGTTTCTGCCAAATTTCCTAAATTTCCTTTGAAATTCTTCAACTCATGAATCCTCTGTGACAACATTGAAAATTAAATTACTGTTCCTACGTAATTTTTATACTTCCAGATTTTGAAAAATCGTGTTTCTTTGATCATTTCGTCAACTAATTATTAAATCGCTAGATTTATTAGCTTCTAGGTTTTCCATTTCGATGGAAACGGCTTGTACATATTATTTTCGAATTAACATAATATTTTCTCCGACGAGCAAACGGACCTCTCAATCTCTCGTCAAATTCTCGAGAAATACGAAGTGAATTTCTCTCAGAATTCGTGGAAAAAGTTCACTCTGCTCTGCTCATAGTTACTCTGCGACAAATTCAGTCGGAAAATTTCTTTCCGACGTTCCCTCGGCTCGACCGCGTCAATTCGCGTTCGATCAAATTGCGCATTTAATCATCGACGTGCTCGCGTCTCGACGCTGTCATTTTTTTTTTTTTCTTTTTTTTTTTTTCTCCCCCGCCGGTCGAACGATCTCGGTGTACGAAACTGACGCGACACGACACGATAATAATCGACGGAGAGGCTCGCGCAATCTGTCACGCGATTTACGAGCACGCCCGGCGCGAATATCACAACGAAACGACGGGTCCCTTTAATTGATTTAATTCTGGAGAGCCTTCGTGGCGTGGCTCGAAACCAAGTGACAGGGTCAAGCGGCACTCTAGCCACGAACCTCGAGTGCCATCAAACGATCGCGCTTTGATATTCGTGCCACGACGAATCGCGACACACCAGCCGCAATTTATGCCACTTCATCGACGAAATATCTCTCTCTCTCTATCTCTCGTGCTATCTTTTTTTCAGACGTTCTCGCCGTGGTTCTCCTCTCCTACGGGAAACTTCCTCGAGATTAACACGAAACTCGTTCCTACTTTAACTGTCTGCGACTAGAATTTGGTTAGAATTGACCGAAGGGGAAGGAAATAATTTCATTTCCGTGTCTCGCGATCTCGCTTTCAATCTTCTTACACGAACTTCTTTGGTTATCGAATATTGGTTGTTATGTTAGTTTTTTTTTTTTTGGATGTATATCTCATCGTGTCAGGCGTAAAGTAAATTAATATTAATTTAGAAAATTGAGAGTTCAAACAGAAATTATAATTCGTATCGATATTATCGTAAACATTTATTTCAATTAAAAATCAGGCAATTAATAATTGTAAATAACTGTAGTTGCACTAGTGAAGTAAGTGTACGAAATAAAATTTTTCAAAATGTGGATTTATGGATATATCTAGCCTTCAAGCTAGCTACAAGAGTTAACTCTTTACTCTGATGTATTATACTCAGAAAATAAAGGTATCGTATACGTATTTCAAAAGTATGTGCATGTTTAAAAGAAAGAAATATATATATATATGTTGTATATTACTAAATATTCACATTCGTTTCAATAATTCAAAAAATAAATTTTTCTACAACCTTAACCATTCTTTATAAAAGAAGAAAACTAACCATATATACTCTCCTGTACGTTGAAAATATATGTAGAAACAAATTATCCTCTATACGTATTTAAAAGAAACAACTACATGATCAAATAATCACAATGGTTCCAATAATCTTTCAGATGTATCCACCACCTCATCTTGTACATAAATGTCAATCTTTTATATAACTAGTATATTATAACTGTAAATAATAATAACAACAAACTTGTACATTCAAAAGTAATATATAGTCAAACAATCACGCAATTATAGTTAAATTATTAATTAAATTAATATTTTATACATAATTTATTTAAATTACATATGTATATATATAAATATATTAGAATTAATATAAAAAATTCTATATAATTTAATGAAAATTAAATAAAGAAATTAAAATTAATAATGACAAGTCAAAGTGTCAGCAACAGCGGTTAAACTTATAAATTATAAGTTAATAATTAATAAATTTTATTATGACAAATATTCATATTAATTTTAAAAAATTTTAGGTGAAATATATATAAATTTGTATATTAAAATATACAAAAATTAAACCCGTCTTCAACGAATCCCTTTCGCACGAACTCAAACACCTTCATATCTCGCAATCCGAACGAAACGAAGCCCTCGGGCATCCTCAAATCTTGGACTCGCTCTTACTCCGTTAAGCAACGACTCCGTCGCAAACAACGGCGAGAAAAATGCAGGATGAGACGCGCGGGCCCATCGCGGGACAAATATCCACCGCAGAGAAGAAAACTACATAGGCCACGAGGGATCGGATTTCCCACGAGCTTTCTTAATGGAACTTTCAAAGATGTCCGTCCCGACTTCCGCTCACCTGTGCAAGGTTGAGCACCATCCCGTTGGAGCCAAACTCTCCCACGCGTCCGCCGATCTCTCTCTCTCTCTCTCTCTATCTCTCTATCTCTCTCTCTCATCGCGTTTTCTCTCTGGACCGTTTCACCTCGACTCGCTCCGTTCTCGTTCACCACGCCAGCTAATGCGTCTGTCCGTCTCACTTTCCCATCCTCGTTTCACCCTTGCCTGTCTCCTCCGGTCTCCTCTCCTTCCACCACTCGTGTGGTATGCTTTGAAATCCGCCGCCAGTGCCGCCTATCTCGCTCTCTCGCTCTCGAACAGCTGATTCGCGAAAGGGGTCAGCCACCCCACGAAATACCCCCGTCTCTTTCTCCCGCTGATATTCGGCGGTTTTCTTCAAATATCCTCCTCGAGCTCCGGCGGAGATAAAGGTGGGATTTCCTATCCGAGCGTCAGACGCACTTACGTGGTATTCGTATTATAATGGCGCTAACGCGAATACGAACAACGCTGTGTTTCTGGCTCTTTGCTTGTGAACCCTGGCCAGAGACATCGTACTTAGAAATCTCGAGAAATTTTTCAATCTGAAATTGCCATTTTCAAACAAATGGCGCTAGTAATTGACACCTGACGAAGATTTTTAATGTTTTGAAATCTTTTCGAGAGCGCACTCGCGTGCGATCGAAAACTTCTTGCCAGGGTTGGGTTAGTGGCTTTTGCATCCGATCATCGAGATGTGCGCTAGTGAGACTAAGTAAGGCCAAGTTAGGTACAGATTAGGTGCTAAGGTATTAGATTAATTTGTATTGAGATTGTATAGAAATTGAAATGAGGGGGAAATAAGCTAAACTAAGGTACGTTTGTAAGATTTACTTGAATAATAATTTAGTGTTAATTTGATTATAGGAATTTTTACAGAGCTTTCTCTTGAAGATGAATTGTTAGAAAAGTGATTTAATAAGAATTTAACAATCTACAAGATGTGTAACAATTCAGTAATAACAATTAAATAATAATAGTCATTACTATAGGAATCACTAGAGAAACAACAACAGGAATAAGAAAAGAAAATATATCGAATCTCAAATACAGAATAAAGTATAGAAAGAACGGAGAATATAGGAAAAATAACAAAAATAAGAAGTATGACACAGCAAAATATGTACAAAAGCTAAAACGTATAATGAAACAGCAATTACAGGAATTACCAGTGGAATAAGAGAATAGAATCATTGTACGAAAAATTGTTTAAAAAATTGCGTGTAGAGACAGAGACGTGCTTACTCTTGTCGAAAAATCTCAGACGCTGACGCTCATAGGAAATCTTGCTTTAAGGTGGTCTTTTAGTGTGAAATTTAAAAAAAAATCGATTTTTTTTTGCATATTCTTAAAAGATATAGTTTCAAAAATGCATCTCTGGAATCTTATATGTGAACTCCTGAAATTAACAAAATTATGCGCGACGACCAGTGTCTTGTTAACGCAATATTAAACTTCAAACGCATTTTTCTGGAAACTATGTTTCTCAGAACAGTGTCCATGATATCTCAACATCTACTCGACCAATTGAATCAAAATTTTATGTACGCATTTAGTATGTATGTGACTACAGCCCGAACTAGAATCAACCAAAAATCTTTATTTTTTTATATTCTTTTAGGCCTGCGAAGTGTGACAAAAACACGCAAAAGTCGATAATCGAAATTCAAAGTACCGCCAATTTTTTAATTACGGACATTTTTCTATAGTTCCTATGCTATAGCCAGGTCTATATCTAATTAAGAAACTATCACGCTTTTTTATTTCAGACAAGCAGACTGGCCGGAATCGTGGACACCGTCAGATGCCATTTGTTTTTTAAAAACGACTGTGTTTGAGAGTATGCAATGCCACTGGTTTTGACTTTTTTTGTTCCAGAAAAATTTTGAAACGTCGTTGAAATACGTGCCAATGAACCAATGTCAACTTGATTGCAAAAGTTTACGACAGTTTCTCTGCAAAAAAATTCCCAAGAATGCATTAAAAATCACGCACATCACACTAGAAGACCCCGATTAAGAAGACAGCGATGGAACCAATTTCCTGGTACCAGTGCAAGCTAATGTTCCCGCGAAACTCGCCCGGCTCGACTATCGACACGGACGTTTATTAATACGAGAACAGGCTGGAGGTTCAAGTGTGATTACGTGTACTATGGTGGATATAGCATAGCGAGACGAAGCTACGTGAATCGGTTTGAAAAGGGTGTGGAGAGAGAGATAGTGGATGATGTGGGATGACGTATGCTAGTAGCGAGCAACATGAGAGATCGGCATAGCCGAATGATTTGGTGCATAACGTAATAATGTGGTTGACAGGCTTGTTAGTTTTGTGATAGTGTAATTAATATCGCTATTGGTACACTGCGATTTCAGACTTTTATAAGTGAGAACATCAAAATGTTTCATGCACAGGTGTTTACATATTGTGACACAAATACTCTGCGTTAAATATTTTACACGTTATATAAATATAAACATTATATGTTATTATTATAACAATTTGTGCATATAATATTCCCTTCGTGCATGTTCAATTTTACACATTTTGCCATATTCCCCGAAACACTGTCACACTGATGTAACATAAGCATTTATAAGTATTTGCTGCTATTTTTCTTTCGACGATACTTTTATTTATACTTTGTTTGTCTGTTTATTTATTTATTTATTTTCTTTTTCTTTTTCTTAATCAACAGTAACAGAACATGACGGATCAAATCTGAAGGGCAAAAATTTGCATATTACCTCGTGACTCTTTGGAATTTAGAACCTGTTGAAAAATCGTTTCGCCCGAACGGCGAGGAGGATTCATGCTCATCAATTAACACGGCAAATAACGAAGCGTATTGCAAATTTGTCTGGCAGGGTAACTTGAATTTATCGGCGGCCCGCGACGATATTTGCACGGGCATCATTAACGCAAATCGTTAGCAACAATTATATTCATGCGCGATATAATCGATGGGATTCGGCATTCCGTTCGCAAAATTACACGTGCAAAAAGCACGTTTCACCTCGTTTAGCGCGAATATGAACATAACCGACAAGAACTACATTCACGGCGACATTTTATTAACAAACCGAGGTTCGAAATCGATCGTTCTGTAGATTCCCATCGGCGTGATAAAATTATCGCTCGCTATTTATATTTTCTATTGATGCAATGTTCTTATTTATAGTATCACCCGATATTATTAATTTTACAGTATCACTCGATATTATTATTATTATTATTATTAGCATTATTTGAGTCTCTCAGGAGCTAGAGTGATCAACTTTACTTTTTATCAATTTCTTTTTTTTATTATTATTATTATTACAAACAGTGTTCAATTTTTAAAGCACAAATGACTTGCCTCCATAAATTTATTTACTGTCAAACAATACACTATATAATGTTAACATATATATAATATATATAATATATATAATTATATATATTATATATATATAATATATATAATATTATAATATATAATATAATTATAATATTATATAATTATAATTATATAAATATTACAATTATAATTATAACATTATAATTATATAATTATATAAATATATAATTATATAATTACAATTATGTAAATATTACAATTATAATTATAATATTATAATATATATATAATTATATAATTACAATTATACAAATATTACAATTATAATTACAATATTATAATATATATATATATAATTATATAATTACAATTATACAAATATTACAATTATAATTATAATATTATAATATATATATAATATATATAATATATAATATTGTAGGACAATGCGACATTACGTAAATAATAATAAATTCTAAAGTCAATTTAAAAAATAGCAGGCATTTCTCAAATATGCTGCATTATCGAAACAATGCTTTTACAATAACTGGATAATCATCACATACCAATACGGTAACATAAACTGCGATATTAAAATATTCGAAAGATGAAGGAAGCTCTATTGCACTATCAAGATCAAAGAAATTTCCTGAAAATAGTGTTGATGAATTTAAATAGTTATCACGCCAGTTCTAAATGGATAACATTAATATTGATATTATTTTGCATATATTCTCACATAACTATTACTTCGATTATTGTACAGCTTCAGTAATTCTAGTGGAATTTCACTAAAATATTAATGAAAGAACGCAAACGTTATTAAATCGTGGTGTACGAGGATCGTTCGATGGTTGAGAATCACTACAACCTCCACTGTCACTTCCAGAAGCTGTAACTGCTCCTTATCCGAGATCTACAAGTTACAAAATACATTAGTCCATAAGTAGAAACGCTTGCCGATCCACCGACACCGGACAACCGTGCTCCCGCAGTCTCTACAGGCTGATTCACATTGGACAATCGCGATCAGCCCGATAATAATCACCGGCTTGCGCAAAGAACGCTAGATCCTTTTCCGTTGATGGTCACGTTCCACTTCTGAATCTAATATCTCGAATAGACGTTCAAAAGGACAGGAAATGTTTCGCAGTAAAGTCGAGTAAAATTAGGAAATAGAGAATAGTAAGAAATGAAAAGTAGTAGAATCGAGAAATGAGAGAAGAGATGACATTAAATGAATGGATAATGTTATACAATTTCATGTTATTAATATTATACAATTATATTTATATAATATCGTTGACTCTTTGCAATTAGAATAAAAGGGGGATTACTAGTTAATTATTTATACCGACGCGAAATCCGGAAATTAATAATTTTTATGAATAATTATTTCTGCGACGTAATCACGAAGTGCAGCACCATGTATGAAATAAAACGTTTGAACGTACACGTTTCTCGCGCATTTGATATTCCAAAAAGCAGCAAGAAGCAGCAAGGAACAAAGCAAGAGAGAAAAATAGAAGGCATAATAGAAAATGAGCAACACTTCGCGAGATTCAATTAAATAAATTGAAAATATCCATTCGGATAATTACACGGCAGTGAACAGAAAGCTATCAAAGTATAACATTCCACGTTAAACACGAAAATACGAGAATACAGATGTAGTGCAACATTAACGTTCGTTATTATCGGCGTATCGACCAATTACATCAGTTCCAGTGATTGTGAAACAGCAGGAATATTATTGATATTTTGTGTGCCATTGAAATGAAGAAAAAAAACTCGTTAAAATATGCGTATAAAACTATAAATAAATAATAAATAATAAAAACATATAATAGTATATAAATAATAAATATAAAAATAAATATAAAAATAAATATAAAAAATAATAAATATAAAAATAAATATAAAAAATAATAAATATAAAAATAAATATAAAAAATAATAAATATAAAAACATTATAGTATAATAGTATAATTAGTTATAATAAATAATAAAAATATTATAGTTTTATAAAACTATAAATATAATATTAATAAATAATAATAAATAATAAATATAATATTAATATAATAATAAATAATAATAAATATAATATTAATATAATAATAAATATAATATTAATATAATAAAACTGTAATAGTGCCTCCTCGTTTCGACGAATTTTCAATTTTATTTCATCCTCTGGTGCTATTGATAATTTCACATTGTTTGTTAAGGAAAATAATAACTACTGTAATACATTATAATCAAAACTGAAATATTGTTACTTTAACAAACAAAGAGAATAAATGACAAGCAAACGAGGATATACGTATGTATGTAAAATAATGATAATTATTGTAATAACTGAGCGTAGATACGAATATATTCATGTTTAAGTGATCCATATTCACATTTTTCTTTCATCACATATGTTAACAGTCAACGTTAGTCAGTTCAAAGTACGATGTATAAAAGAAATTCCGAATTTTTGGAACAGGAGAGAGAACAAATCAAGGATCCTTTGAATTTTTCTGGAAATTTAATAATAATTGTCCAACGATATTTATTTAATGATCGAAAAATACATACACGCCGATGGTATCGTCGTGAGACTAATTTTCCTTCAGAATAGAACGAACAAAGAAACTGCGAGACAAGTCGGGGGCGGAGATGCAATGATACGCGACATTGTTCAACCGATCTGCCCGCAAATTTCACCGTTTCTGCCCACGCAAGGGAACATTAAAGGCTTCCACGATCTAATGGAATTAAACTGACCTTTCGTTCAGACTGACCTTTCCGCTATCTCTAAAAGGCGTTTTATTCCTACGCCAGCCTCTACGTACAGTTAACTTAATTTCAATGTAAATCACCATCGTGACGAGCAACCCTCGTGAATGAAACCTTCGTTAACTTTGCGACGTTTTTCGAGAAGTCCCTCTCGACACCGAAATTCCTCACACGTCTCTTCCCTAACAAAATGACAATTGAATTTCCCACATTGAGGAAACTCCTGGAGAATCTTGTCTCTTAGAGAATGTTCAGAAGAAGCTAGTCAGAGGACTAAAAGTCCTAAACAATTGGTATCGTTCGATCGTAGGTGACTCACGTGAATTGAATTGAATTTTTTTAATTTTCGATGATCAGATTCGTTTAAATCTGAGAAATCATCACGAGCTGCTTCGTGCAGCAATTGGAGACTGAATTCCCGACAATGTTTCTCTGTCCTTCGGTTCAACGACAGATTCAACAGTTATGATTTAGTATAAAATATTGTCTTTTATTTTCTTCTATTCTGTTTTAACCTCTTGAGTAAGTAACTGGTTCACGGACCATAACGAGTGACCAAACCGTATACAATAATTCGTCTTCTTTTCGAATACATAGATATATTATTGGATGGAAATCACGAAGGAGTAATAAATTTATTATTTATTTTGCCTGGGTTATGTTTCACTGTACCTAAAACTGAGAAAATTTTGGGCCAAATATTCTCGACGTGAGGTTAAACGTTCATTTAATCGTTGCCTTAGATATCGAACGTTTCCATCGCAATCTATTGACACAATATGTCAGAATTTTCCAATATCTTGCACACTAAACAGAACCGATACAAGTGCTTCAACCTTTTAGCTTATCTCACTATCTTAAATGCATAAAATCTTCAAAGTTAATGTCCAAACACCACACCACGGTAACAGCTTCGATTTTCCAATTGCCGCACTTCGGACAATCTCCATCTCGCCAAGTTCACCTCCCACAAAATAACAAGATATTACCTACGGGACACGCAATTTGCGATACGCAAACAATCAAACGAGATGCACAAATCTTCTCCCCGAAATCCTTCAATTTCCTCCCACCGAAGCTGAACAACAGCCAAAGCGGAACAACCAAACCCGCCAAAAATCCTCCTGCCCGTAGCTAATACTTCGATTTTCCAGTTTCCACTCTTCGTTAATCCCCCGACGGGGATTCATCTTCCACGAAACGAAAAAAGGAAATAAGAAGATTCGGGCGAGAGAGAGAGAGAGAGAGAGAGAGAGAGAGAGAGAAAGAGTGCATGGAAAATCGATCGAAATCCAACGATGACGAGAGGTACAACGGGTACGGTTTGCATGGGATAAAGGCGTTCTCAGCTCCCCCGGTTCCCGGTAATCACCCTGGAAAACAACGACGACGTCGCGGTTTTCGCGGCCGTGGTCGGCCTTCCGCGAACGAGCGAATTGCACTCGAGTTTACACGTGGCCTCGGCGTAAACGCCGCCACCGGTGGGAGTTTAATTTGGAGCCGAATGCCTGGTCGAGCGGCGGGCAAACTCGTCGGGAAAACCGCAGGATCCGCTAGCCGGATACTCGAAAATCCTTCGTGCGGCCTCTGGCCGCCAACTTTCCCCCCTGCCCCGCCTCGTTATACTCGCAACCCTCCGTTGCAAATATTCCCTCCACCTCGAAAACAATATAATCGGCCACCGCGCTTCCTTCCCTTTGCGTTTCTTCTTTCTTCGATAGGTGCATCGTGTATGTGTACGTTGTATTTTCTTTTGCTTTTTTATTTTTTTTAATGTAAAATTGATACTAAATTGGAGTTGAAATATAACTAACCTTTATAAACTATAATTTAGAATATACAAACGTTGTATTTTCTTTTGTTTCTTTTTTTTTTTAATGTAAAATTGATACTAAATTGGAGTTGAAATATAACTAACCTTTATAAACTATAATTTAAGATATAAACGTTGTATTTTCTCTTGTTTCTTTTTTTTTTTAATATAAAATTGGTACTACATTGGAGTTGAAATATAACTAACCTTTATAAACTATAATTTAGGATATGTAAACGTTGTATTTTCTTTTGTTTTTGTTTTTTTTAATGTAAAATTGATACTAAATTGGAGTTGAAATATAACTAACCTTTATAAACTATAATTTAGGATATGTAAACGTTGTATTTTCTTTTGTTTCTTTTTTTTTTTTAATACAAAATTGATACTAAATTGGAGTTGAAATATAACTAATCTTTATAAACTATAATTTAGGATATGTAAACGTTGTATTTTCTTTTGTTTCTTTTTTTTTTTTAATATAAAATTGGTACTAAATGGGAGTTGAAATATAACTAACCTTTATAAACTATAATTTAGGATATACAAACGTTGTATTTTCTGTTTTTTTCTTTTTAATATAAAATTGGTACTAAATTGGAGTTGAAATATAACTAACCCTTATAAACCATAATTTAAGATATGTAAACAATTTTTCGACGTACGAAAATTAGATAATCTCGAGGCGCATTGATGGAAATATAAAACTCCAAACCTCGACATCCTCGGAAATATAAGATAATATAAAAATATAAATATATTCTTATAATAACATTATTCATAATATTTCTAATATAATATTATATATTATAAATAAGATAATATAAATATAAGACAAAAATCAAAACACATTTCATCTTCGATCGTTATAACGCTACAATTGAATTAACTTTGTAGAGAACGCTAGTTGCAAGTACCCAACACCAAATTCTCAGTCACTGTCAAGTACATTGTGCACTTGAAAATCAAAATAACACGTTGAAAGACATATCTCTGCATTTCTGTGCGCGAGCTAATCCCAAAGAGCAAACAGAATTGTTCGCAAATTTGAATCCGCGGGCAACTTCCTTCTCTCTCTTTCTCCTGAAAAAATAATTTCACAGTACGTGCTTGCAACTTGTTTCTTTCGCAGGAACAACTGTTCAAGTTGGAGCAAAATTTCCTTCGGCTATCTCTCGCGGCGGCAGAGAAACACTTACGCGCCATTTTTCACTGGCTAACAAGGGACAACTTGGTCCACTAATATCTCGCGCGTGTCGTAAATTTAATGGTCTCGCGTAAGGCTGAACGTGCGCCGTCCTTTTTTTTCCGTCTATCGCTTCTTTTTCAAGAGACCCTATCCCTTTTTACCCGCCATTACTCTTCGGTGTTTAACGTATCAGAAAGTCAAACAACTTTGCGCGTGTCCACGGTCGTAATTTCTTTTTCCTTCTTTTCTTTTCTTTTCTTTTCTTTGCCCCTTTCGAAATCCGCGCCACCCGATAACTCGCGTCGTAAACATTGTAGCGCGCGAAGAAATGGCGCGCCAAGATTCAATTACAACTCACCCCTTATCTTGTTCGACGCGTTTATTGTCGCGATAGCAAGATATCGGTTATCTGAGAATGGGCAAGCTATGATTTACGCCCTTCGATTGTTAGGCTTTGGTTTCATTCGTCCGTTTCTTTTTTTTCTTCTTCTTCTTCTTCTTCTTCTTCTTCTTTTGATAATGAATATTTTGTTTGCCGCCTGGGTGGCTAGTTAATATTTTATTTACTTTATCTTTTGACTTATCGCTATCAATATCGTAATTTATCATTTCTGACAGGAAAGATTCGTGTTGGTGAAGTAAATTTTATCTTTTCACGATAGATTTGTATTACAAATGATTACAGACGCTTATTGACGAAGACAAGTCGAGAGTTGCGATCGATTGTTATAAAATTCCAATTGTTAAAAATAAAGAGATCGTTATTTGTCAACTGTCTGATGTATCTATGACGTAGGCGTGAACTGTTTCAGCTCGGCCGATTATTTTATGTTATTGTAAAGATAAGATACTCGATTTAAAAAAAAAAAGTATAGATTACATTGCACACCCATATTTCAACTTTTAATTGTTTCTTTATTGTGACTATTGAACGAAAGAAAGCTTCAAAAGATCGAGCCGCGTTAAAGCAACATTTGAGAAACATTTAAAATACATAAAAAAGTGTAAAATAAAATATACACAAGAAAACTTGAAGTAATTTCTTATCTTAGAAAGTATAATATCAATGTTATACATCTATTTCAATTGATCCTTAATTTTCCATCATAAAAGAAAATCTTTCTCATTCTCACTGACAAATGAAAAAAAAATTTGCGAAATCCTTAAGAGGCCCAAAATTCGAAATTTTCCATCATTTTACTACGCCACGAGAAACATATTTATATATTTATAAAATATACCTGTCAGTATGAACACGAGCAAATAATATTACAGTTTCTTGTATCATCGCAGGATCTCTTTCGTAGGCTACAAGAACGCTATATTCTGATATAATTATTTCTCGACTGAAGCTGCCATAATTAAACACGCTTGCGTCACAAGAAAAATGTGAAAGCGATCGTAATTTCCTCCGTAACGCCGTTCGTGCCGCCCGCGTAATGTAAAAGGAAGAGAAAAAAAGGGGTTTCGAGTCTTTCCACCAACGACAGACACGAGAGGAAAAAGTCGGATCCTGTAATAAACGCTAGGTGCACGTTTAACTGCGCTTCGACACGACTGCATCCATTGCACCGATGCAACGATAGCTCTTTGTCTCTGTTTCTCTCATCCTCTGTCTCGCTTCGAGTCGCTTGTTTTCGATTCCGCTTGGTTCACAGGCTTGCTTGCTCGCTCGCTCTTCGCGGCAGGGCCAGCAGCTAGCGATGGCTTTGAGACGCTTCGAATTTTTTTTTTTTTTTTTTTTTTTTTTTTGGAGAATTCTCCGATTGATTGCGACAAGTAGAAAATTCTCTTGATAACTGATAAATCAACGTGATGCATCGAAGTGATACATTGTTTTTCAATTTATTTCTTAATTCTGTCTGTACTGCAAACGCGAACTTGACGATGAGAGTATTTACATTTTTTTTTTTTTTTTTTTCTGGGATTTAAGTATATTCTTTTTGAGAATTTTTCTGCTAGAAAATAGATTCGGTAGCATAATTAATGAATTGAAGTAATTTTAGAAATAATTGTTTTCCTTTTCAATTTTTAACTCCATTCGAATTTTTTTTTTTTTTAGAATCCTCCGATTGATTGCGACAAGTAGAAAATTCTCTTGCTAACTGATAAATCAACGTGATGCATCGAAGTGACATTATTTTTCAATTTATTTCTTAATTCTGTACTGCAAACGCGAACTTGACGATGAGAGTATTTACATTTTATTTTTTCTGAGATTTAAGTATATTCTTTTTGAGAATTTTTCTGCTAGAAAATAGATTCGGTAGCATAATTAATGAATTGAAGTAATTTTCGAAATAATTCTTTTCCTTTTTAATTTTTAACTCCAAATAGTGTATTAATTGCAATTTTTTGATAAAATTTTATAAATTTTGTGGACTTGGCGCATTTTTAGAGTTTTCATTGTAAACTTTTTCATTTTCTGCATTCTAGCTTCTCTGATACAAGTTTTATTCGTTCCCTTGTGTTTAATCAAGTATTATTTTCTCATATAAATGTTATACAAAATAACCATAATGTTGCAAAATTAATTAAAGTTTATTTAATTAATCAGCACTGTTTTAACAATTTTCTGGTAGTCTCGCCGTCAATTCCTTATCTCGTGTCTTACAAACACTCGCGATGGCATTGCAGTTTTAATTTCGAAGAAACTTTCACTTGAAATTTCAATTATTCAGCCCTTTCCCCATTATACATTCTTGTATAACTTGTTTAAAGTTTAAAGTTGAATTTTGTCCAAAAGTGTACACCATTTAATAAATTTAATAAATCGATTAGTGGAATGCGAATTTTCATACGAGATCCATACCATACGGAAATATAACGAATAAAAACGAACCCTGGTAGAAAATTGCCTCCTCGCATTGTTTCAAATATCATAAAAAGCACTACACATCCTCCAGCATCTTGCGTGCTATCTCTCGCTTACCTTTTTCGATGCCTTTTCAATTTCCGCCGTAAATCCGGCGATTAACTAACAGTCCGAGAAGATATCAAGGAAAAGTCGCACGGCGATGGATCAGAGATCCCCACGGGCGATCATCGTTCTCGCATCGTTATTTCAATATGTGCATTGTACCTTCAGGCTTGAGACTCGACGGTTGATAATAAATCTGAAAAAGGGCAAGAGGGGAAGGATGGCCATCACTAGCGGGGCCGCCGCGCTCGTGGCGGTCAGGTATGCGAGGCTTGCAGACGAAAAAAATCAAGCGAGATGAAATAAGAAAAGACAAAAGAAACGCATGGACGCAAACTCGTGGTGAAACGAAGAGGTTCGACGGTCACTTGGGTCGAAGAGAGAAAGAGAGAGAGAGAGAGAATGCACGGCGGAAGGGTGGGTGGGCAAAGGGACGGTGAGTTGCATCGAATGCAAGAATGAAAGGACTGGGACGAACGATGGAGAATCAGGATGAAGGTAGCCTAACCTGACCAACAGCCATCGAGTCTAAACAATCGGACGATCGTCCTTCGAAATATCTCTTGCTCCTGGGAACACGTTTATGCCTGTGTATACACGCGCGTGTCCGTTCTACCTGGTTTTTCGGGGTGTTTGTCGCGGACACGGTCTGTGACGGTAGCCCAAGGACCAGCGAGATTGTCCTGTAAATACGGTTTTAGAAAGGTGGGACGACGTCCACTGGAATTTTTTACGTACCAAACTGTTTGCTTGGCGACTTCGCTTTGGTCGTTCGGAAGTTGACGAAACGGCCGTGTTTCAGTTTCTTCCCGACTGAATGGCGACAGAAGTAAGTCGGTTGTCTTCTGTATTATTGTATTTTATGTTAGATATCGTTACATGTATACTTTATATACTTTATGTGTCAAATATATATTTTATATATTATATAAATTATAATAATATTAAAAAATTATACATATATATATAATATGTAAATAATAATATATTAATATTATATATTCTATGTATATTTTTATAAAAAATATAATATATAAATTTTTAATATTTATTATTATAATTTATACAAATAATAATATTTTATATATTATTGTTTATGTAAATTATAATAATATTAAAAATTTATATATTATATTTTTATAAAAATATTATTATAATATTATTTATTTTTATAAAAAATATAATATAATAAATTTTTATATATAAATAATATATAATATTATATATTATTAATATATAAAATGTTATTATTTATATAAATTATAATAATATTAAAAATTTATATTATATTTTTTATAAAAATAAGTAATATTAATATATCATTATTTACATAATATATATATTTTGTGTTAAAATATATAAAATATCAAAAGACATCAAATGTAATTTTTAATATTTTATATACGACACTATATATGTGTTTCAATATTTTATCCATAAAAGGAGTGAAATGTACGAAGGATCGTATATCTATTAAAAGTGAAATCATACGTGTATGCAACAAATGGAAATGACAACGAATGGATTCAATAAAATGGCAAAGAAAAATCGTTTCAGCAGGTTTCATCTCGATCCTCGAGACTATTGAAGATTCAATCGCGAAGACAATTCTTTCATGTTTTTCAGAGGCAACTTCGAAAAAAGAAAAGAGAACTCAAAAATTGTCGTTTCGAATGTCGACAATTTTTTCGTCGAGTGTGCGAATACCTTTGTGTCCACTTCTCTGTGCATCTCGCACACGTATGACGAGCCAAACTTTCAGGTGAACCGGTAGTCGCAATTTAGGAGAGTGCACGATCGATTCCGTGGCTCGAACGTGCAACGTACAATCATTGAGAATTCGGTGTCTGTTAAGATCATCGTTAAATATAATTTATTCGTACATGTAAACTGAATCCTCATGAGATTGTTGTCAAATAAACGTTATTCGTGTTCTGTGTGCGAAATTAATATCGTGTACACGAACTTTCGGCCAGCAGTACACAAACTGATATTAGGAGATCGCATATATGTAAATATTTCACACACAGATGGTGTACCGAAACTTTTAGCCAATGGCGTGTGGCACTTCTACTGAGAACGTGTGGCCAAACTTTCAGCGAAACGTAAACCTCAGTTGCAATTTACAAGAGTGCACGATCAATTTCACGGCTCAAACACACGCCGTGTGTGTAATCATGTAGAATTTAGTTGCTACTAAAATTATCGTTAAACAATATTTATTCGTGCGCAGATGGATCTTCGTTAAACTGTTGCCAGATGAACGTTGTTCAAACGTTCTGCGTGCGAAATTAATATTTTGCGTGCACGAACTTTTGGCATACCGATATTTGAACGTCCACGGTGATCATCTCCGGAATATTTGGAAACTATAAATATCGAAACTGTACCAATAATACAATAATAATAAGCTTGAAACCTTTTCTTCCAAAATATGCTATTCGTTTTATTTTAAAATAAGTAGATAGATCTTCTTCTGTTAGAAAGTTGAAAAATTTACCGGTATTAAAACCGATTTCCCAAATAGCGGTTATTACGATAATATGGGAGCAAATACCGGTATAATACCTAAACCTCAAAATATTTTGGTTTTCAGTCTCTGTTTTACAGCACGGAGGAAAAAGGTGTCCCTCCACTTTGACCACATTTGTCACGCAGCGTTCGAAAACATTCTGAAATAAAAAAACGAGCGTGCGTACATTTTGAAAGTGGTGGCTTCAGACTTTGAAACAAGCCCGAGATTTACGATAGTTGATATTTAGTTAGTTGTACGATCTCTTTCTACGAAAATCATAACAGTTTCAATTTAACAAAAATCGTTGTAGAATAGGTCAGAAAAGTACTGGCACACCTAGCTTTTTGGCAACAAATACAGCAGTTTCCACAAATACACCGCGCGTGTAAAAGTAATGCGCAGTAATCACGATTGCGCAATAATGAAATTGAAAAATTGTCGCGCGACAACGCGATATCAAGAAAAAATAAAGATTCGGGAATTATCTGGCAAAACTTCCGGCCGTGCGCCGTCCTCAATCGCAGTTTACAAGGGCGCTCGATCAATTCCCGAGGCTGGAACTTCACACGCGAACGTTTCCACCCTCGGTTCACTCGTCAGAGTGAAGCAACCGGAAATCAGAGGCCAGGTCGATAGGCAAACGAGCCAATTCAAAGACACCCCTGTCCCTGTCCCTGTCCCTGTCCCTTTCCCCGCGGCAACGCGGTTAAAACATCGATGTCGCCGGTGTCTCGATGGATGGCTTCGAGCGTGAAGAAACGGCCGCGACGAGCCCCTGACTGAATGACTGAGGGGTGGGATGCGTGAAGAGGGAAATAAGGGAAGGAGAGGGAAGAAGGTAGCTAGAGAGAGAGAGAGAGAGAGAAAGAGAGAAAGAGGAACAAAGAAAGAACAGAGAGAGAAGAGAGAAGGGAGGGGGGGGGGGGGGGGTGTGAACGCAAAGAGGGTGAAAGGTGTCGGCTGGCTCTCGTCATCCAGACCAATCTGCGTGCGTCAAAGGTGAAAATGATAAGCAACCAACGAATCAGCAGGCAGTAGCTCCGCGAGAAACAAAGCGGCCTGAAAGATCTATGAACCACCGTTGCAAAGGAACGGTGTTGTCCCTCACCCCCGTTCCCACCCTTCTTTTCGCCCATTCGTACCCAACGCGTTGAAACCGGGGTGTCTCCGAGTTTTAAACCCCTGCCCTAACGGCTCGCCCCTTTGCACTTTCGCGTGCAGGCTTTCTTCTTCTTCTTCCGTTTCCCTTTCTGACGTATCACCCCGCTCGGAAAGGAAGAGGCAGCAGGCGTTTTTTGTACGACGCCGCGTGCTTGTACATTTAATTCCCTTAACGCGGCGCGGTGTTGAAATATTAGGTCGATGCATATGGAAACGTCGTTTTCCCTTCTTTTTTTCTTTTCTTTTTTTTTTTTTAATGAAACAATTGCGCAGTTGATAGCGGAATAATTTCAACGGAATTTCATTGCGTAAGGTACAGTAGAGATTTTTTTTACATTTTGTTGTTGAATAGAATAGAAACAAACAAAATCAAAGGAAAAGTCAACTACACTGACGCCGGCCGATGATTTAAGAAATCAACGGAGAAGAGAGTTGTGCAACTTAAATTGCAACCAGAGCAATGGTATAAATCGCGGGTTGTGCGAAATTTTGATTAAAAACTAAGGTGGAAATTGAACACGTGCAAAAGGAAAGCGGGTTTCCCTCAATTAACAACCGACCGCCTGCACGGTGAATTATTGCTAATAAATTTAGGCGGGAAGACGGTTCGCGGTAATTCTAACGCTAACGCGACTCTGCTTCTCTCTCGCGCCGCTTTTCTCATTCGAATCGCCCGTGAAACTTCAGCCCGGGGCCCGTTAATTCGATCCTGCGGAATCCAACGAATGTCGGACGTCAAATAAATTTCCGCGCGTTGGACCACGCGCCTTTCGCACATTTTTCAGACGCAGCAGACGCACAAAGTTTATTGCTGCGCAAAAGTACAGAAAAAAAGTAACATCTAAACAATGTCTAAGTTAATATAAAAAAATATACAAGTTAATATAAAAAAGACAGTAGGTAACAATAATGTGTCGCATCTGACGAACATTAAAACAGAGCGACAAAATTCGAGAATTTCGTCGAGATGAAAGTAGAATTTCTAAAGTAAAAAATTTTCCCTTTTATCATAAATGTCGGAGACTGTGGAAATTATATCTTCCTTTATTTTCTAAAATTACAATTCCACTTCTTCAATGACACCAAAATATTCTACTTCCCACTTTGTTAAATATCACCTCTCTCTTCAAAAATTAAAATTTCCTCCCACTAAAATCTTTCGTTCTTCTCATTAACGAAATCCTCTTGCAAACGTCTATTTCGCTTTCTTATTGAACGCGCGAAATTAAAATTTAAAGTCCCATCGTAACAACGCGCCACTGTCTTTCGAACGTCCTGATAAAAACTGAACGAAGCAAGAATGGTGAATCAAGTTTTAGAGGGAAGCTACACCCCTCGACTCGGGGCGTTCTCTTACCCAGGGAGATTCTTTACTTTGCTCTTTTCATTCGGTCTGGAGACTTTGAGAAAGACGTCGAGCGAGATGTTTCGTTCGGGATGATTACTTGCCGGTGCTTGGAAGAAAAGCGAGGCAAAGCAGAGCCTGACAAGATGAATCCTCCCCCATTGATGGTTACATTCGAGATCACGAGATTTTTATTATTGCTACTTTTGCGCGTTACCATCGTGCTTGATTTAAGACGTTAAATTAAAATTTCACAGTATGTTCATCATTCTCCTCGCCATTTTTTATTCGAAAAGATACGAGAAAAATACGATCCATCTTTTAATTTTCTTCTGTTTCTTTTAATTAAAAACAATGATAAATCCGTAATCCGGGATTTATTAAGTAATAGTCCGATAATTCAATTTAACGATAAGTTTGTGGAATTTTATCCAAAAAAAAAAAAAACAAATATGGAGAGCGACGAGTCTCAGTTAAATTTAATAACATACATTGAATAACGACTTGTTAATAATAATTAACAACGACAAATAACAACAACAATTTTTATCATACAAACGATACGTGAACAAATAACAAATTGATTAAAACACAACCGAGACCCGCGTTTACAGACTCGACACGCCATGAAAAGCAAGGGAAAAAGAAAAGAGAAGAGGGATAGGACGCGTAGCGGAGGAAAGTGATTTCGAGGTAACGCATAAAAATCGATATGCAAACTGCTCGATCGAACGAGAAAGGAATTAAGATATCCACCTTTGGCGACGTGAGACGTCCGACGTCCCGTCGTAACTGGCTTCTGGACAAAATTATGCAAGAATGTCGACGCGATCGGCACGATCGGACGTGTCGGAAACACTTGGAGCGGACACGAGGGTTCGATCGGCCCGAATAATTGAAATTTGAAGTTACGCGCCCGATTTCGACGTCCGTCAACGAGCAGCCGGTTTGCCGAGCCGAATAATAAAATCCTTCCCTCGTTACACGTTGCAGGAACGAGAGAAAGTTCGAATCCGTACTTCTCGAATCGAGTGCTTCGATAGTTCGCGAACGTCTGAGAATTGAACGCGAATCGAGGAAAAAGGGGGATAACGACGAAGAAAGAAGTTTCTTGGCTGAGGTATGAAATTTCCTTCGATCGTATAAAATTAGGTTTGGGAGTTAGGTAGGGGAATTTCAATTTTTTCGAATAATTATTTCATTTTGTGTGTGTGTGTGTGTTTGGTAAAATACTAAATTATTATAGAATAGTTTGAATCGTGAATGTGAAATTATATTTGGCGCAGAGAAATTTCTTGTTACTATGCTTCCCTGATCTGCGAAAATTGTAATATTTAAAAGTATTTCGGGATTTTGGATTTTTAGAGTATTGTTATAAAATATTATTACATTTATTATGTATTATTATATTTAGAGTATTTGTTATATTTATTTTGTACCATTGTACTTAGAGTATTTATTAAAAAAAAATAGAATCACATTTGGAGGCAGTAGGAAATTTTAATTTCTTGGCAACGATTATTCGAAAGTTTATTCTAATTGCTATTTATTATTAAGTTTAGACGAGATATTAAATTTCTCTGAATTGAACAAAATTATAATAATTAAAAATAGCGGCGAATTGTAGGATATTTGGCAATTATTATTTTTAATAGTTATTATATTCTATAATTGTTATATTCTAATCTAGATATTAAATTACTTTTAAAATTAAATCAAATCGATATATTAATGTCATATAGAGAATTAAAAATACAAATTTGCATAAAGTACAAATACCGATGTATATATGTATACGTGGATAACATAACGTCATATAGAAAAATACCAATTTCCCAATTGTTTTTTGTTCACGTGTGCACTAGCATTTCTCAAATAAACTAAACACCAAGGATAGAAATAATGGGCCCTAGTTCCGAAAACCTTGACAACTCTATCAAAGGGCCCCCTCGCCTAAGCATCCACCCCGAAAAGGAGAAAATAAACCGAAGGAACACGGGCCACAGGCATCGAACCTTTTTTCGCGCCATTTAATATTTATAAAATCCCCGAAGCGTGGCACACTTGACCCAGAAAATCGCCGAATGGATAAAAATCGGAGGAGTTTAGACGGTGAAAAGGAAACGAAACGTCTTTCTGGATGAAAGAGAATAAAAATGAAGTAAAACATATTTTTTCGACGTAGCGCGGTTTAAATAAAATAATATTTAAATTAGGTAAGAAGCAAGATTTCAGAAAATAAAATAATTAAATTAATCAAGTTGAATTATAGGTAACTAGGATAATTTAGGTCAGAGTGATAAAATTTGAGAGTATTTGATACTTTTCTCTTGTATTTTATACTTTCCACTTATTGTTCACATATTTCGTATTTATTACGTACTTTGTATTTTGCATTTTACAGAGATTCGAAACAGCAGACACAAATTCAATTAAGAACTTCAAAATGATTCCTCTCTCAATTATTATCTCTGATAGAATCTATATATAATAGGATAATCTGAATCATGAAGTAAAATATTTTAATCTCATGTTTTAAATATGCACCCACTTGAAACGTTTCTTGGTTACGAAAGTACATCGAAGATCAATGAAACGTGAAGTCACAATTTGTCAACATATTTTATCGAAAAAATACTAAAGAACATTAAATTAAATCTTGATCGTAATAAGCGAGAGCCCAAATATTTTCAACGTCCACCAAAATCTGAAATGAAACAGATACTTCATTTAAAATAATAGTGCAAACTCAGCCTTGTGCGAGAGAAGCACATTTCACAGGAGATTTCAATTAACTTTCGTTTTAAAAAGTAAATAAAATATTCTGCATCCAAAGTAACGCGCATAGTTCACTATTTAATTAAATTATATTTTAACCAACCCTCAAAAGAGGATCTCCGCAAGATTTCGGCTACGTTTGAAATTATGTTCTGAAGAGCCGGAAGGATATAGAAACGGGACAGTAGAGTGAAAAGAGAGACAGAGAGAAAGAGAGAGAGAAATAGCGAAAAAGGGCGAGGGCGAAACGCGGTTGAATCGACCGACACTTGAGAAACTCCACTTGCCGCGCGCTCCTTGACCTTATGTACCTCACTTTACGCCGCTTTTCAGATCTGGACCATCTCCGTGAAGGCTGAGACACGAGGAGAGAAACAGCTCGACGAAAGGGAAACCGCAAGAGTAAAAGCTAGTTCGCGGACAGCACGTGCTCCCTCCCGACCTCGATGTTTGTTTCGTTTGAATTTAAAATTTGCTCGCAGTTTCGGGGTTAACGGGGCGTTTTACTTCCAATTTCCAAGACGCGCGCGTGAAGCGTTCCGTTTCTTTTGAGGAAAAAAAAAAAAAAAAAAAAAACAAGCAGCAACTGGTCGCCGCCGTTTCGTATATATTTCACAGTGCCGCGTTATAGACAGATTTAAAAATAATTGGGTCGAACATCCGTAACCCCGTTTACTTATCCACAGTCAATTATGATTTGAAGAGGATCTCTCCATTGTTCACTAGTTTTTTTTTTTTAAATAACACTGACTAACACCTTTTCAGGCGTTCATCTTTTAGATATCTCAAACGGTGGACTCCAAATCAGTTTCTCGTCGAGAATTTCGACGTTATCCACGAATTTGATTTTTGCACTTTCCATAAGTTATTTGCTCGGAGCAGGGGGGAATTTATGAGACCGTTTCATTTATAACTTATCTTGAAATAATTCCTTCGAGGTACCAGGATTTTCCCCATCAGCAAATAGATTGACATTCTTGTTTGTACAAGAAGGTATCGGTTTAGGAGATACACACTGACACAGAGAGTCTGCACGCGGCGCGGAGGATTAATTTTCATCCCCTGTCTTTTCACCGATCTCTTCGTCAATCGGCGAGGCACGCACCGCGTTCGCCATCGTCGCTCTTCACAGTCTAGCCGGAGCGAAGCTCGCTGTGATCGATCGCGAAACGAATCAACGACGGGAGTAATCGCTCGAGCAGATTGGCCGGGACGAGCGTGGCGAGTCGCTTGGCGCGTTAAATCGCTTACTTATTCATACCGGGGGGGCGCCCGGTGTTTTGCAGGTCGCCGAGCGCGAATTACAGTACTTTAGATCCGCGATACATCGTGCTAGGCCGGTAGAAACGCCGGCTAAAACTGATCGCAATCACTGACATTCAAAATCCCTGACACCTTTCCACCTGGTTTCCCGTTTTCCGCCACGCCGACCAATTCCATTCGATTATCGATTCCGATGGTGTTTCTGTTTCACGTCACGGCTCAATCGCGAGTGAACCAGTTGCCAGTGTAAGAACACTGACGTTGAAACACTTGTTGTGCTGAACGTGTGTTGCTGTTCCCGCACAGGGATTATAATAAAAAATTTGTAATATTCGTAATATGGTACGTTAATAGTGATGTTCGTTGTACAAAATCTAATGTTTGAATGTTGAAACAACTTGTGCAACTAATCTAATAATTTATTAGGTAACGTTAGACATATGCACTATAATTTATAACGATTTGTAACGATATTGGTATGTATACATAAATGTACACGTGTATTACGTATGTTACAACGTACGTACATGTGAATTAATTAACATTCAAGTTAAACATTTCTCTGCTGATGCTAATGCCAAGGGCTAGAGCATAGAATTTTCATCGGAGATATTAAAGTGAAAAAAATAGAAACACAAGCTTTTTATTCGTGTATTTTATAAAAAAAATCGTTTGAAATACACTATTTTGCATCTGTAATGTATATAAAATATTTAAAAAAAAATATGAATATTAACAACAACCGCGTGTTCCTCATTATGTCACGTTATGTTAAAATAGATTAAACATACGGAGAAGTTTACGAAAATAAATAGAAATATTCCTCGAATTAAAATTAGGAAAAATATTAATATAAATATATATAAATATATATATATAAATATAAAATATAAATTTATATATATAAATATAAAATATAAATTTATATTATTAATATATATATAATATAAATATATATTATTAATATATATATAATAAATATTATAATAAATATAATAAATATATATTAATATATATAATAAATATATTAATATATATTATTATGTATAAATACAGAAATATAATTTAATTTTAATACAAACGCAAGTGGGGACCATTTTACGCTAATTAACAAGAATTTGGTATGAGAATTTGAAATCGACCTGCACAACTAACAAAGGCACACGTCTAACAGCGCGAGACCAATCGAAGCCAAACACGGTTTAACGCAAAAGTGTCCGAGAGGAAGGATTCTCGGATAAGCCGCAAGGGAGGAGAAAAGATCGAAGGGGAGAGACGAACGACGACTGAATGGAACGGAAATGGACCCACGAAACGGGTAACGAATCGCGTCGAACACGCAGTTCCAGACGGTTCGTTCATTCACGGCCGCTTTACTTTCAGACACCTACTCCCGGCTCCCCCGTTTATTGTGTATTTTCCACGTTTAACCAAGTGGAAAGCAATAAAGCCCGACCAATGTCCAGCGAAACGATTGTTCCCGCTGGCTCGCGGTCAGCTTTCAAAGACGTTGCTTTCCACGAAGAACCAAGCCACCTGGAATGAATTTCGGAACGAAAACCGGAATGGAATTAGCATTTAGAAGAACAGAACCGTGTCACGAAACAAACGCCGAAAGAACACGATAAACATTCCTTTCCGGGGGATTTTAGGCTCGCGTGTCTTGAAATTGCTTCGTCTCGGGATTGTTTGATGATCTTGGAACGGATTGAATTTTCAATGGGACGATTTTGGAGGCAACCGTGTGAAAGGAACTCTCTTTCTCTCTCTCTCTTTCTTTCTCTCTCTGGGTGTATTTTTCGTTCTTATTGTGGGATCTTCTTCCTCGAAGTGAAACGTTGAACGTAATAGGTGTTTTCTGAAGTTGTGCAAATTTTCATTATTTAATACCAAGTCGGCTCTAACGAATCTGTCTAGGTGCGAATGTCACCAAGTTTTGGAAATTTAATGGGCTGTCTAACGTCTTTAATTTTTCGTTCCACATAGACACATGATGGAAAATTTTGTTGGAAGACGTTTTATAAAATAATATAAAAATAAAAAAATTTTACTTTGTTAAAACGTAGAAAATTCAAACTGTTATTTAATGACTGAAATGTTTAATGGTTGATTGAGGATACGAGCATATTGTACGAACTAAGAGGCCCAATTCTAATGTACAAAATCAAAATTAACACAATGTTACGAGAATAAATTTCATAAGTTACAGTTAGCAATAAATTCTGTTTTCTATTATAAAACAGAGACACTAAAACATTGAGAATTTTGCAATTACGAATCGTACTGTTAAAAATAAAATTACAAATTTAAAAAAAGACATATCACAGCTAGCGACTTATATAAATATATATATTTATATAAGAACTTTCAATATTAAATTCCAGAGCGATCACCGATCGAATGATTAAAATAAGACAAACGTCATCGGCAGCAAAATTTTAATTGACACACGCAACCAAATGCGTGTATCAAACTATCGTAGAATGAAGAACGCGCTTTTGCTGTAACGATATATCTTAAGAAAATTAAATGATCTATCTCGCCTGAAAGATACATAAATTTCCCTCGGCTGTCAACGTGTTAACGAACGAAGACTCTCCGGGAAAGTTTCCGGAGAGACTCTCTACGAGAGTCATAAAACACAAAACCACCGCGAGGAAACAGCAGCGCGTAAAACTGCTTTAACGAAACCCAAAGTTTTATACACCCTCTGTAATTCCAAAGTTCGAGAAATCCGTCAAAAATTTCGTACACGAGCGGAACTCTAATCCTAAATCAGTCCAAGTAATTTTCAATTTCAATAATTTCTACTCTAATTTCCCGTTCACGGCTCGAGGCAATTTGATTACCAGATGGGTCAACGCAGTGATGTTTAACCTCATAAACGCACGAACGCGCGGATGCAAGAATGACTCCAAGAATGACGGCGATTCGCAACTTCATTTCACTGGCATGATCGATATGTGGCTGTACGCTCTATTTTGTTGCTACTCGAGGATCGAACGATCAAGATTTGTTCTCCGGATCGTCAAATAGCATTAGAATTTACGTTACGTGTTTAACTTTAATTTTTTGTCTTTCGACTGTCCCTTCTTCGTACTTAAATCTAGCTAACTATTAGAGTGATGAACTGTGTCGTTTTCTTCGAATTTCATAACCATTTCATAACCATCTAGCAACAATAATTTTTAATAAACTTATTATATTCTAGTTAAATGTATTGACATTTGGCGTGCTTATTGTTAAATTATATTATAGAGTAAAACTGTGTTATAGTAAATTATATTATAGAAACTAACTACATTATATATTATATTTCTATATTATAGAAACTAACTATATTATAGTAAACTATATTATAGAAACCAACACCCTGTCATCTCATCCCACTTCTTCTCTTGTTGTCAATAGCAATGATTTCACATTGAAACGCTACACTATCTAGTATTGGCAATTTTATTTCACGTCATCGCAATTTATATCCCATCTATTAACATTAGAACTATCAAAGTGACCAACTTGTAACTTTTATAGACATACAAACAGTATGTCTTTAAAGAATTTAAATAATTTTTCGTAAAATATACAAAAGTTCATCTGTCTCCGATGGAAATTTTGTACTTCAACCTTTAATCTCTTGCGTTGGAATGACGTGCCACGCACGTCGACAATTTTTTGTTTCAAAATTGTAATATTTTCTCAGTTTTGCGTATATTTTATGTAAAACAAAATAAGCGAAACAAATAATAACTGCTATCCAGTGATATCGTAGCGACGAGTTCAAATAGAAAGCGAAGGAATTTTTGTATACGGTTTGGTCGCTCGTTATGGTCCGCAATCAGTCAAGCGGTCAACTGTCCTTAAACTCTATTTCGTATTGTTGCATGCGAAAAATTTTTGTAACGTAAGTTCGCACATAAATTCGTCCCGTCGACGCGCGCACGATTAATAAATCACGGGACACAAAGACACTGCATTTCATTTTGGCCACAAAAAGTGTCGCAAGTGGAGAACGCGCGACGCGGCGTCGTTTTGTGTCTACTTGTATCGCGCGAACCGTGGAGATGAGAGTGGAAGAAAAAGAAGATGAAGAAAAGAAGAAAATAAAAAGAACACTGGCGAACCAGTGACGCCAGGCGTTATATTTGCCCCGGTGTAAGGCGCCGCAAAAACCGACCGCGCCTCGATAAGAATCTCCTAGCTCCAGTGGGCCGCGTTTTTGCGAACGCCACTTGACGTTCCGTGCGAACGCTGCCGGAGAACGCGTTGCTGATTCACGTTTCTCCCCGCTGTTCGCGATCCGCCGCTTTCCTCCGAGGACCGAACGAACTAATCTTTAAGAGCCTACGCTTTAAAGAGCACTACTTCCCTAACATTATTACCACTCCGTTCCCCTACCTTTCTTCTTTCGTTCTTTCTTCGATTAAAGCACCGTTAAATTGCGGTGCAGTGCAATGCTCTCTCTCTCTCTCTCTCTCGCTCTCTTTGTGGGAAGTGTATTTAATTGAAATCTAAAGCGACAGCTTTCTCCATGTTGCACTGAGTTTTTTCCTCTCTTTTTTAAATTAATTGCGTTTTTTTTCTAACAAATGGACGTACACATGTATACTGAAACCGCATTTTCATTTAATTCGATTTAATGCTCATTTTAAATCGTAAACATTGATCACAAGATATTTCTTCGTCGCATTGAGTTTCTCTTTTTTTTAAATTAACTGCGTTTTCTTTTCTAACAAATAGACGTACACGTGTATCTTGAAACGTAACTAACTTCAAGCCGCATTTTCATTTAATTAGAGTTAATACTCATTCTAAATCTCAAATGTTGATCAGAAGATACTTCTCCGTTGCACTGAGTTTTTTCTTTATTTTTAAATTAATTGCGTTTTTTTTTTCTAACAAATAGACGTACACGTGTATCTTGAAACGCAACTAACTTCAAGCCGCATTTTCATTTAATTAGAGTTAATACTCATTCTAAATCACAAATGTTGATCAGAAGATACTTCTCCGTTGCACTGAGTTTTTTCTTTATTTTTAAATTAATTGCGTTTTTTTTTTTCTAATAAATAGACGTACACATGTATCTTGAAACGTAACTAACTTCAAGCCGCATTTTCATTTAATTAGAGTTAATACTCATTCTAAATCACAAATGTTAATCAGAAGATACCTCTCCGTTGCATTGAGTTTTTTTCTTTTTTAAATTAACTGCGTTTCTTTCTAACAAATAGATGTACACATGTATCTTGAAAACTAACTTCAAACCGCATTTTCATTTAATTCGAGTTAATACTCATTTTAAATCACAAATGTTGGTCAGAAGATACCTCTCCGTTGCATTGAGTTTTTTCTTTTTTAAATTAACTGCGTTTCTTTCTAACAAATAGATGTACACGTGTATCTTGAAAACTAACTTCAAACCGCATTTTAAATCACAAATGTTGATCAGAAGATACCTTCCGTTTCATTGAATTTTTTTTTTTTCTCTAAATTAACTGCGTTTCTTTCTAACAAATAGATGTACACGTGTATCTTGGAACGCAACTAACTTCAAACCGCATTTTCATTTAATTCTTAATATTCATTTTAAATCGTTGATCGATGACGTAGAAAGTGCTTCATTCTCACGCAGGAATATACTAATTGTCAATTTTCTTCCGTCTATGTGTATCGAAGTTCCACCTGCAGTTCACCTGAATGTTCGTGTAACAACGAATTACCAAATCCCGCGCAAACATTAATTCAACAAATAATAAAATTCAACAAATGCAATTCGGATTTAAATCTGACAAAAAAAAAAAATATATCGCCAGTTGTCTGATTTATTTTCAAATATGAGGAGAGATTGTTTGCCAATCGAGTGGCCAAATTTCGATGCTTCCGGTAAACGAGAAAACGAGAGACCCCCAAAGGCGAAAATGAAGGAAAAATTCAAGGGCGTGATCCTCTCGATCACGTTGATATTTTCGAGAGTTGGGGGCGAGGCACCAACCACCGATAAGCATCAGCCTGCGGGATATAATTTCCCGCGAAACGGACAACGTGTTGCGGAGCTTGCGCGATCCCGCTTTTAAGGCGGTATCCGCGGAGTTAACGCGACTGGATCGCCGAGAAAGGGACGGCGAGGCGATGCTCGAGCTCTCTATCTTTTATCTGCTATCCGCCTCGGCACGACCGCACGAACCGACGATAAAGAAAGGTGAACAGCTTGCAGCACTCGGGATCTTTCCGTGAAACCTGGGAAATTTTAATCGACGAAACCGAAACCCGAGGTCATCTCCGCCCGACCCAGCGGATATCCCACGCGAACGAAATGCTTTCAGTAAATGAGACATTTCATTTCCCACGAAACGCACGAACTTTGCATTTTTCTTTGTTTTTTTTTTTTTTTTTTTTTTTAGTCGAAATTCAATTGTTCAATTCACACTCAAATTATCCTTCGTTCACCGAGTAAACTTGAGTCGATCGAGTTGTATTTAATATTTAAAAATTTAACTCAAATCGAAGTCAAATAAGTCAATTCAAGGATCTCGTGCTTGAAGCTTGATCTTTGCGTTTTGAATTAAGTTTGAATTAAACGCGACGAATCGACGTTATAAATATTGCTAAAGTCGTCGAACATCGGCTATTATTAATAAATCATGGGAGAGATAAGGCACAAAAAGTGTCTCTCCCGTTTTATTCCGTCCGCGTTGTGTTTTTAATTTTAGCTGCGGCAGATAGCTTCTTTTTTCTCTCTCTCTCTCTGCGATACAATTCATTAAATGTCGCGATTAGACAGCGGATTTTTATGAATTTATAGAAAATTCTCAATGTTGCAGAGAGTGCGCGTAACACGAAGAATTACAAAGTACGTACAAGTTTCACGCGCAAGAGACAATTTGAATATAAATTCGCATAAAAATACGTATACAATCTAGTTATGATTCTTAATAAACGTTGACAAGCATTTACGTAACTATAGGACTTGAAGTTCAAGGACGAACTGAAGCAAATTTAATAATATACGAATTATTAATTCTCTCCGATTCAATGTTAAAATCCACGAACGTGTTTAATTATTTAGAAAATTCGAATTCGCACTTTACTTATCGATCCCCAACTGATCAAACACAGACAGGATCGTATCATACTTCAACTTGATTTACTCTACACTTCAATCTATCAATCTCCCACTTAATTTAATAAAACCGTCTATCAGTTAGATATCGAAATTAAAAAACTTTGCTAAATTACACAAAATTAATTTATAAAAATTTCACAATTTCCTATCCACTTTATTTTCCACATAAATTCCATTGCAATTAGAACACACAAATAGAGACAATTGTTCCATATAACAAGAACAGTCATTTATTATTATTATTTAAATTTTTCTTCAACAATATTTGTTGGATCTGAAGCATTCTAAAATTTAAAAATTTCGCTCTTCGTACCATTCTTAAGATTCTTATTCAAATTACTTCAATCAAACTTTCAATTATTACTAACTATTATAAATATTGGATTGTATTATTTAAAAACATTGTTCTCGCAATATTCATTCGATCTTAATCGGTCCAAGGTATTTCCAAGAATGAAAAACGTCAACACACTGCACTTATTTCGCACGATCTCTTATTCGTTCGGGGCAGCAGCATGCGTCACCGAGAGTTTCGAGGCTTCGAAAAGGGGCTAGACTGTTCGAATTATTAATCGAGGGTCTCGAGTTTAAGCCAATAAGTCCAATTGTTCCCGTGCTCGCTGGACGCAGCTCGAAACGCTCGATCAATAATTCGAGACGCACATCGCCGCGAAACATTTACAACAATTTGTCTATCAAACACCGGCAGCGAGATACGTTAACCACCGAGGCCTCAACAACCTAAACCGTTCGAGCCACTCGCTCCGTTCTCGAGTGACGCCACTTCACTTCCCTCGTTCGTTCGTCCCTTCGTTCCCGAATTATTCGGGACGTCGTCACTTCGTCAAAGGCTCGGTTTCATCCGTGACTCGCGGCGAACAAAAACACGAGAATCGAGCCATTTCGCGGTGCTACGACCCCCGAATGAGATACAAGTTTGACAAATTGAGAATCCAGCGAGTTGAATTCCCGGTCTCAGCGGAAGCAAGTAACAAAGTTGCACTCTAGAAATTTAAAAACCGCTTTGAAACTTAAAAAAAAAAAGAAAAAGAAATGCTACGCAAAGAGAGCTAAATGTTCAATAATAATTTTTTTGCCAAAGCGATGCTTCGACGAGAAAAAGATGATCGTCTCTTGTCAACTTCTATCGCAGGAAATCGCGGAAAACTCGTCGCGCTGTCTGAAATGTCGCGTTTCTGTCAAAATCTTCTCGAAATTTCGAAGATCGTTTTTTTTTTTTTTTTTTTTGGAAACGCGATTATCATTCTGTTTTTCCACGTGTTCCATGATAGATCGGAGAGGATCGTTAATTCTCATCGAGCGGAGAAAATACGCGCCGTCCGTATCATTTTCAGGCTCGGCGCCGCGTTTAACAAGCTTTTGCTCTCCGTATCCTTGTGCCCGCGGAGTTCTTTCTCTCTTTCTCTCCTCGTTAATCCTGTTAAGGCCGTTCCCTACGGGCTCGAACAGCGGAAAAATGCTCAAAAACACACGTACTTATCTCCTGTTCGCTAAGCGTGGCGTAATTATTCGGACGAGGAGCGGAAATTCGTGGGAAACTCGCGCTCGTGCAGAAACGGAAGAGTTATGATCTGGATATGAGAAACGTGAAAATTGGTTAGAACGGTTGAAACTCGGGCGAGCCTCGTGCTCACCAAGAAAACATTGATTTTTCGTTCCGCCGTTATGACTTTAAATATACGTGTATAATGACATTGGCTCATTAACATCGAAACTATTGAAAGAAAAAAAATTGTACAATAAATCTGAGCTCATTCTGAAGCACGAAGCATTTACTTTCAAAAAGCATCGTTCATTTTGTTTCATCATATAAAACGTTTTTATACCGCGTATATGAATATTCCCGAAAAATACCATAAAATTTTGTCCGTAACTGAATCTACAATGGATTTTAAATGAACGATTAAACGATCAGTGATTCTTACGTTGGCGAAAAATTTTTAGGATCAGAATAATAATATAAAAGTAAGCATCCGTTGATAATTATTCACTTCAAGTGGCTATAAAATCATTGTTCGAATAACTCTAATGCAAGAAATGTTAAAGTATGTAAGAAAATTTTGCACTTAATAAATCTGAAAGTTCAAAATTATGATAAAGAATAGTTATTAAATAAATAAGTAAATAAATATATATATATATATATATATATATCCCGTCTGTATCAATCAACTAAATCATTATGAAATTTTTATTCATTTCATGAACTATGTAACTACATTTCTATATTATAGACTTCCGTCGGGGTCATGATGAGATTTTTGTTCATTTTTATAAACGTAGAACAGACGAGAATGATTTTTTTCAAAATTGTCGATTAGAACTGTATTAAAAAATTGGAACTAGAAACTCCAATGCAATTTTATCGATTCACTATTTCACCGCGCGAGCGTTCTTCTCTCGAAAACTGAAAAAAACCTCGACAATTGAAAAATTAAGAAAATCATATAACAAAACTAAACGTCGAGGAAACATTGGTTCTTTGAATTTTCAACGAAAATCGTTAACGATTAATCTTCTCTCTCTCTCTCTCTCTCTTCGTCTGTTAAAAAGTTTCACATGAAATCATTTGGAATCCAGATACTGCTAGGTCGCTCGCGAATCCAGGAATAAGCAGAGGCACACGTTCGTGAACGAACATGCACGTGCAGCCGGTTCCCGATATAAATACTCGAGATTTACGCGAGTGAAGGGGCCAGACATTTTGGAAACTAATTTATTGGCGGGTGACTTTTACGTCCTCGACGCTCTTGCTTTCTTAACAGCGAATAATAACCGCAATTTTATTACACAGAGGCGACCAACAATCCATCCACGTACGTGCAAAATTGTCAAGAATTATGTTAATCTGTATGTCTCTCATCGTTACGTGATTCACATAAATTCTACAATTTTATAGAAAATTTCAAAGAAACTGTAATATCGTGATATTGTTACAATGTGTGTAATTATAATGTGTCTAATCATAATATCATACAATATTACGATGAATCGTGATTCCATAATAGATTAATTATTATTTTAAAACAGACGTTTTAAAATATTCACCCTTCCTTCTCTATAGTTAATCCGAATTTCTTCTTACTTTGTTTTCCTTCAACCGACTCTATAATTCAATCACTACGATTCAACGTTTCCCCGTTACATTTCGACTCTTCAATTTTAACAGAAAGTTAATTTGATTTCTGGTTATTTTATTTCCTGCCAGAAGAAATGTAGAGCATTGTCACTTTGACACTTGCCTAAATTAACTGCAAACCGAACTGCATTTGTTCATTATCCTGAATTGTTCGTCAAGTTCTTCACAATCGAACAAGTTCTTGATTGAAAGACCAAGTATAACGCGGCTAATCTTCCGTCGCGAGGTAAACTACCAATGTATCGGTACTTTATTATTACTAGAAAAGAAACTAACGAGTGTGCTCGTTTGTGATAACAGATAAGATACGTGCGAAGCATATTAATCATCCATCTGAAACTTACCAACTTATACACGTAACTGCAAACTTCTTTAATAATAATCCCTCAGAAATCCATCATCCCTCCTACACTTTCCTCGTGCAGTTAATAAAAAGCAAATTCCACACGCACGTCGGCTATTTGTTAATTTATTACGTGCAACTATGAAATGCAAATATGAAATTTAAAAAAAATTTATGCATCAGTTTGTGCACCCTGACGCTTTGGTCAGCTCTCACGAAGGAGTAAAATGAGTAAAACGTCATTAGGAGGGAACAAAGGTCTATAAATCACTAAAGAAAGAAGCCATCGACGCTAGATTAAAGCATGAAATTATCATTCAGAAATTCTTTAAGAAACTTTATAACACAAGATACAACACGAGATACAATCGGAAATCTTGGAATCTTGAACAAATTTCAAATTCCAGGAAATTTTCAACCGACCAATATCGTTTCGATCGACCAAAAATCGGGGCTATGGAAATGGTGGAAAAGTAAGAAGACGAAGGTTTCCGTTTTCGATCAGAGGGGAACGATAACGACGACAGGGATAATGGAACGCCCTAGCGTCGGGCAATGCAATCTTGAGGCAAGTATTATCGATTGGAAACGGAGCAGGGGGAGGGAATCAGCCACCGTGGAATGTCCCGATCACTGTTAATTAGTGCACGTGCTCGCCCGTCACGCCGCACGCACCCGGCCTCATAATCGGCTAACGTGTCTGATGCTTTCTCAAAGCGATTAATTTGCTTTAAAAGCTCCGCGCACGCCACCGTCGACGAATCAATGAACGCATCATCATCATCACAAACCGATGCGCGACGCTCGAATCCAGAAACGATTTTCCAGATGCATTTCCGCCGTGGCCGAACGGTTATCAAACCTGTCGAACCGCGATGATATAACTCTTGACAGACGTCGAGAGGTGTCCGTCCGGATTGTCTCTATCGATCCCTCGCCAGATATCTTGAAATTTGTTTGGTTAGCCGGCTACCACGGAATTTCTCGACCGATAACGTCGGAGATCCGTTGCCAGTAAATGTAAAATGCATTTTACGTTCATCTATTTACGTATTTTGTGTAATTTCTTTTTTTTTTTTCTTTTTCTTTTCTACTTCGACGAAGCAGAGATTTGTTTCATTCGTTAAATGTTATAACATCTAAATACTCTCTCGTGTTGCTGAGTATGTGTGCCTCTGTGCCATCATACTTTTCGTAAATATACATAGAAATCCGTGGTCTAGTAATTACCAAATGGAAAGTTTTAATATCTCTGACTGTGAAGTGCGCAGTGAAATTTTGCAGCGTTCGCGCGAGTGCTGAAGATTTGAAGAAATTAGTTAATTAATTGATCGAACAAACGAAATGTTGTTAAATGAATTAATTAATGAAATAACTGCGAAAACGAAATGTTCGAAAGTTAATCGAGTGATTAAAGAAGTTAATTCATTAAATGACTATGAAAACGTTCGAAGATCTTGGGGCAGGTGATTCATATTTATTTCAAAATTAGAAGAATGCAATAATATTTTATGAAGCAAAGAACCTGTGAAGTATCGATACATTAATATTTTAATATTATTAAGAAAATACTTTTTCAATCACTGTCTGTATAAAAATGAAGAATGTGCAGCACTAAACCAATTTTTACAATTGCTTGAAAGCAATATTTTGATTTCCGTCTCGACAGAGATATAATTGTATAAATCTATTTGTTCTAATTATTTCAATTATAAAATATTCGCACGCAGAATAATTTTGATTATTAAAACCGGTTGTTCGAATGATAAAGCGTGAAAATGAGATTTTATCTTATATCGACGATGCGTTGGACTATTGTTACTGATTTTAAATGGCGTTATGGAAAACTGAATTTCGACGTTTGTTCGTGTCGCGTTTTTTAATACAATTCGAAGTCTCGGCTCGATCGATTTGCCCTGATTGCTCCTAACAACTCCGTTGCTATTGTTGCCATTCCACGCGGTTGCTGGCGGGCTGACATAGTAATTGTGGCTTTTTTGCTTTTCAATCAACACGTCCTCGAATTCGTCGATTACTACTCTTTCCTTATAACTTCTACGTCTGTTGCATTTTTAGCAGAAATAAAAGCTTATAATCGATCAAACGTTTCTCTCTCTCTCTCTCTCTTTTTCAATTTTTCTTATAATTCACTGCAGATGAAAAGAATGAACAGGAATAAAAGTGTCATCTACTCTTCTTACGAAGAATTAAATACAAATCGTCCTGGTTTCAAAATATAAAAAGATTCATTAAATTAATCTCATAAAAAAGTGTTTCCTTTTGAACGTAGAAATTTTATTTCGCTTCGTTCTCGTTTGACTTCAATTTCAAAATTATATCGAATCAATTACTATATTTCGACTGAATTGACTGCACTTAATTGAACTGAATTGAAACCGTGCTAATGGAAGTTATTTTTGATCCGATAAATTTTCAATCGATTATAGAAATAGAAGCTTCAAGCTTAATGAGCTGATTTATATTTAATTCTTATCTTTTACGCTATCTACGAATCCCAAGTATAATATATTTAATTCACTTGACCATTGATCCATTAACGCGATATTTTGAAGCACGATGTTAAATTTTAGAATTTTATGGGATTATCGAACTGTGTGGAAATAGGTAAACGTTCTAAAATATCTAATAAAATTTTAACTAACGCCGAGTGCCTGATCGGAAGCTACTGTGTATCCAAGATATAATAGTTCATGAAAAATTATTCAAGTTATATTCAGGTTATATTTTTATCACAGACGACTGACAAGTACCCATTTCCCCTCAATAGCGCACATCTAAGAAAAGAATTGTCAAATTTGAATGACAAATCAAATGTCAATTTCCAACGGAACGAGGATGACTGGACGAGACGCGCAACGTGACATCGACTTTTGTACACATACGCGTGCATACATGTACAAGAGAACGATAAAAGATGGTAAAGGTGAAAGGATGAAAATAGTGACACTACGGTTTACTGTTACCGCTAACACAATTTTCTCGGTTAACGACCGCCGTAAAACTGGGGGTGGTTGATACACCCTGAAACAACAAATCGTCGACACGGAAAGGAGATGCCGAGCTCCAAAGCCCGCTCCTTTCGCGATCCGCACGCTCACCGTACTCTGAGCCAAACACCATAATAATCACCATCGAGAACAGATTTCCTCCGGCTAAATATAAAAAGTCCAACAGGAAGAGCAATAAATGCTCGACGAGCTGGTAAAGATACAATTTTAATAGCCTCGGCCGTAACAGATACACATAGGATGTTGGCCCTAATATTAATCATATTCAGACACCGCAATATGGTTAATGTCAAAGGTACAATGTACAAAGAATTAATAGAAATTTAATCGTGTAATTGATTCGAATACTTTTTACCTTGATTCTACTAATTACGAGACGTGTTTTAATATATTGTATAAGTAATTAATTTAACGATATACCATTATAAACAAATGCAGGGGATAATGATCTTGAGAACACCCCGATGTCCAAGTATTAAGAAGAATTATTAGTTTAAATTTCTATTCAATTATGTACAAGATCCTCGTGCAAGTGACTTTATAACGTGATCCTATCTTCTCTAGTTTTTTCTAACTAAATTATGATTGTCATTCAAAACTATAAATGCCTACGCGCGTTTTCAAAACGATGGTGCATTGAACGCACCGATCGTAGTACGATAATAATTATAGCAAAAATTATAGGCAATACGAAAACGACTATTATTTGCAATCCCGCGTATTTCGTTCGGTATAAAAAAATATCAAAAATACGTGTTACAGAGTCTCACCTCTCTATTTACGTGTAACGTAATTTTTCTACGAGAAATGAATTAAATTAACACGAGGGACAACGAAGAAGGATTGAAAACTCGAGATCCAATGAAAAACACAATGCAAAGAACACGTCAGAATTCCTTCCCAGAAAGGGAACTCATTCGTTTCGAAAGGATCGAGTCGTCGAAATTTCAAATGCGCGTGAAATTCGAGAAAATTTCTCCGCGAAACGAAACCAAAAAAAAAAAAAACGCAAACAAGAAATGTTCTCCGTTACAGCGGAATGTCGATTACAACATCGTTCATCCACCATGAGGCAACTCGAGGAACGTTTGTTTGTCATTGACACGCGTGTTCGCACGGGGGAACGTTCGCCGGGGAACCCGGCTGTTAGAAATTACGCGCACTTAACGAGGAACTGGTTGTGCTAACCGAACGACGTTAACTGCCGTGTTCGTTCCAACATCCTCTCTTTGTTCGTCAGTCGACGTCCCGCTCGGTTGACACGTGTTCGCCGTGATGGGTGTGAACCGCAGCACGTGTCTTCCTTCCGATCGTCGCAAAGCCTTGTCCGCAATTTCTCCCGCCGACGATTTCTCCCCTCTCCGCCGATCTTCCTTTATTCTATCCTTCCAATTTGCCTCGAAACGCTCGACGTTGTTCAATTTGTATTTCGCTCTTCTATCTTTTTTTTTTTTTGTACAACATGGAAAAACCGCGCACTCTGTGATCTTCGATCCAATCGTGTTTTTTTTTTTTTTTTTCTTTTTGTCCATCGTCGAAAATTTGCTGCCAGTGGCTGGAAAGTGTGTCAGGTCCATATCCTACAAGTTTATCTCGCTTTATCTTTTTTTTTTTTTTTGTTTGTTTGTTTTTAATAATATTTATTCGTGGTAAAATTTGAAATTGTATGAAAATTCTTTTTAACAAAGACACAATGGCTAACATTTCCTTGGCTTTTCGTTGAAATATTCCTCGGTGTCTTTTTTCACGTAGATTTGTCAAAAATGGAGGCTTCATGCTTGAAAATGAGGCCAACTGAATTTTAACGAGATTGTGAAAGTTCAAGAAACTTTTCATCCACGGCGAATAATTTCATCTACCTCTGTACATTTTCAGATTGTAAATTCTCGAATTTTGGTTTCATTTTATATATAATTATAACAATATTGTATATGGAAATTCTTCTCTGCTTAGTGCTCAAATAATTCCTCGGATCGTTTTCGAGTGATATCTACTCGCTCGTGGAAAAATTAAGCATTCCCATGACCCGGTTGCTAATTCTTTGCGCATACATACATGCCCGTTCCGCGAGGAACAGGTTCGCGGCCAAGCGATATTCGTTTGTTACGGTATATTCGTTAATAACTTAATAATATAGCGTGTACTAGAACATACGGCCGATGCGCAGCTTTAATATGTAAAACCTACAAGGCAGCTCTCTCCGGGGCTGGCACGCTGCTGCTTTTTCTCGAAAAACACGGCCTCAACTCGAGCCATTAACGTTCCTCTCGTACGTGTGTTTGCACAACCGTGAAACACTTGATTGACAAACTTCTCCAGCTTCGGCTGGATCGCTAAATGAAAAGTATCCATCGGCCGAATGTTTCCTTTCATGTGAAATTTTGAAATTTCCTCGCTTCGCACGCGCAAACTAACAAGCACATAAGTATGTTGCAATGTAGTACAGTGGTAGAAGAATCTTTCGTTTTCATAGATATAATCCTCATTTGTCATCTTTTACTTCAAAATTGAACGACGAGAGAATTTTCTAAATTAACCATAAGTATAATTTATACTAAATTGTAGATATTTTGTTTATCGGCTCGTATCTACTGTCCAAAATCGCTTTGCTAACATTTAGAAGCTCTGTGGATTAAATTTATTAGCACATTTGCATTTCCTGTTTCCTTCTTCTTTTTTATTCCAGGCGTTGCTCGAAGCATCAAAAACCGATCAGCCGTTGAAAACGGCATTGAATTGTCGAATGTATCGTGCCGCGTAACTGAAATCCTCGTCGAGGCCATCCTCTTCCGGTTCTTCGTTCAGCGCGACGTGGTACCACTTGCGACTCAACGATCCGCGGTAAATACTTAACCTCTCGACGATTAACGATGAATTCATCGTCGGCTCCCATCCAGGCACACTCGCAGCCCGTCGAGAAAAAACGAGAAAGAAAGAGTAGAGAGAGAAGAGAGAAAAAAGAAAAGGAGCGGGTATCGTCGCGGTCGTAGACAAAATATTTGCCAGGATGAAAAGGGAACGAAGGATTCTCGAGACTCGGCGTCCTTTATTTTTTCTTCCCTCGTGTTGTCCTCCTTCTCTCTCTCTCTCTCTCTCTCTCTCTCCATTATCCTCCTTTTTTCCCCGGTAAATGTTCACCGTGTACTCGTACTCGGTGGCATTCTCTTTCGCCTTTTCCCTCGACTTTTCCTTCTTCGCTCCTTCCTCTCTCGTTTCTCTGTTTCTCTCTGTCTGACTGGAGAAACTGCCGGTATCAGACACTCGTCTGCGCTTTAATTACTCCTCGAACCTCTTTCCTCTTACGTTCCTCCGGATTAACGACGATCTCCTCCTCGATTGCAACCATGAAAAAAAAGAATCAGAGGGAAGCCGAGTGAGAGGAGGAGGGAGGGATACGGTCTGTGTCGGGGCCGCTTTTGCCCCGTGTTCCCGTTTTCGACGGCGGCTACAATCCCCGACGACGAGAAAATCTGAAAGTTTCAATAACGTTAAAACGTTCAGGATTCAGCTGGTACAATGGGCGCGGAGTCGGCGGAGGGATTTTGCCTGGAAGGAAGGACTCGCGGCGGTTCATTACGCAGCTTGTCGCGGCAGTTAATGCCACCGGGAGTTTTCCTCGGGCTGTCCCTTCGAAAGTATTAAAATTCGAACTGCCGGCAATATCTACGCGTGGAATTTAATAATTGGCACACTGCAACGTAGTCTCTTCTCGATGTTCCCTTGTAATTATTAGACCACCGGGGCTTTTAAGATAAAAGACACGAGATTATGCAACGGAATGGGCACAACATATGGGAAAATGTACGAGCACTTTTTACGACACTTGCCACGTAAGATAATTTTCTATTTAGAGTCTGTTTTCCTTTTAATTGTATTTTCAAGCATATAATTTTGCCAATGTAAAAATCCGCAGTCTGGTAATTATTATAATTACCACATCAACGTCATCGTTCTCGGTCTTCCTTGTAGCGAGCGGAACTTTTTAAGCAAATTTTGTGCCTTGTATCTTGTATTTTGCATAACTTCAGATATCATTATAGTGATATAAATTTCCTGCAAGTTCGATCTGTTCCCCAAAAGGATCGAACTTTGTTTCTGACTTTGTTTCGTAATCTTGAATGCTTCAAAGTATTATTTTTATTAGTCGTTACTTTAAAATGTCGTTATTCTCAATATTTTGTGATTCTTTGATGTAGCATATTAGTTTTATTTTCTACCATTGCGTTGCTTTGCATCGTTACTCTCTGCTGACTTCGTCAAATAAACGTCTTATCAATTTAACAAACTTCGAACGAAATTTAAATGCTTCGATTCCCTTCGGTTACTTCGCAAATTATCGACCACAATTATTTCAAAAGTACTACAACTCGAACAACACGAGTTTCCAATCATCGCTATTACACCACGACTGTGTCACTCATCATGCCAATTACAAAAATCTTACTTGCGTATTTTAACATAAATAACAATCGCTCTTCTTGGCTCGACGTGCTTAATTGACAGCTAAACATCTGCTAACTACGTAGAGAAACACGTTTAGAAACAATCTTCTGCTTTTACCTGATAGACATACTTCCCTCGAACTGTGCTATTATCACCGTCGTACGCATCAATCATCCGACGAAATCCGAAGAGATTCAAATTCCAACGAAATGAAAAAGATCTCCCCTCTCCGGTTTTCTTCGGGGGAACGTTTGATCCATGAATCTCAGCCGCAAAAGGAGAAAGAACGAACGATTTAACGCGGGAGAAAATTGCCGAGTAATTCAACTGGGCCATCGATCTCCGCCACGACATAAATCGAGTTTCATCGACATTCCGTATTCAATTAGCCGGTGTCTCATCTCGAATTCATTATCGAGTCGTACTTTTTCTCCTCCTCCTCCTCCTTCTTCTTCTTTTTCTTCTTCTTCTTCCTCTTCTCTACAGCTATACCTTTGGTATACGAGCCGTGTGTGTATGCGTGTCGACGTGTTGGCACGCTGCCAAAACGCATCACGCGTAAACGATTCGCACAAAGCGATCCGCGCGCTACGACACTGACGTTAATTGCTCCGATGATGAATGAAGAGAGCGTCGATTAATCGAACACCGCGAGCGAGCCACCGTCTGCCCTTAAAAAGCAACTTGCTCGGCTCGACGTGTCTTTTTCTACGGCGAGGTGGAAGAAGAGGAGAACTGGAATCGGTATTGGCGTTGGTTGATCGGTTTCGGTTGAGGAACGAAAATGGAGAAGAGAAGAGGAGAATTGGAACGAAAGGAAATTCTAATCTCGATCGTATGTAAAAAAAAGAAAACTACCAGCAGTTAACCAAAAGTTACAAAACTAACAGAGCTACCATACGACTAAAGGAACTGCTCTCGATCTGCTCTTGAACAACAGCGACCGTAATCACGTGCAAAGCTAATTGATACCTATCTAAATCGAAACCTCTGAACAAGATGAATATGTTTGTAACGTGCTTCAGATCCTTCAACGTCGAACTAACTTGAGAGAAAAGAGATAGATGAAGACTTTAAGATAAAAAAAAAAAAAAAAAACGGTAACGTGAAAGTAATATCTTTTTATTTTTTTTATCATATTATAATATTATATTTTTTATTATTATAACATTGTAATATTATATTTTTTACTATTATAACATTGTAATATTATATTTTTTACTATTATAACATTATAATATTATATTTTTTACTGTTATAACATTGGAATATAATATTCTTTACTATTATAACATTGGACTATTATATTTTTTACTATTATCATATTCTAATATTATATTTTTTACTATTATCATATTCTAATATATTTTTTACTATTATCATATTCTAATATTATATTTTTTACTATTACAACATTGTAATATTATATTTTTTACTATTACAACATTGGAATATTATATTTTTTACTATTATCATATTCTATTATATTTTTTACTATTATAACACTATAATATTAAATTCTTTACTATTATAAGACTGTAATATTATATTCTTTACTATTATAAGACTGTAATATTATATTCTTTACTATTATAACACTGTAATATTATATTCTTTACTATTATAACACTGTAATATTATATTCTTTACTATTATAACACTGTAATATTATATTCTTTACTATTATAACACTGTAATATTATATTCTTTACTATTATAACACTGTAATAT